>NC_054708.1:39609268-39909268 GCF_016097555.1 Gigantopelta aegis | reverse complement strand
ACTCCTAGATATTTTGGTATGCAAATTCCTATATTTCCTATATTTTAATATACATGTACAAGTGGCTGGGAGGCCTGTTCAAAGTTGTATGGGAAGCACTTTTTTCAGTTCATCATCATGTCTTGTGACTGGTAGTGCCACACATTTCCACAGCTCACTAGTCCATTGCAGTGTTTCTTTGGTTGAAAACCACATGTTTGTTGGTGATAATTACAACATCTATCTGTATCTGGTACAAAATACATTGAAATAACTGTATGCAAAACACAGAACTCGTTTAATTGCTAATTTATCATAGGGAGTAGCTAATGGGGAGAGCAGTTTTGGTGAGCATAAGCAGACCTTCACCTTGTCTTTTAAGGTGTGTGAGTGCGATTGCGCTCGTACAGCGCACATAATTTTAATCTGGTGAGTATGACAAATAACGCATGTTACGCTTGGCAAACGCCACACGTAAAATAATTTTGTATATTTATTGCCATTATTTACATTATGTAGCTGATAGAAAAAACCTTGTAATAATACCAGAAAAAAATGTGATGAGAACTGAAGCCTCCATGCAAGCTTTTAACCCTTATCCTGCCGCATTCTTTTTGCTAAATTTAAAGAATTTTCACCTGTTCTACATTTCTAGTAATTTTATTAAAATTCATGGGCATTTTAACATGAAATTACACCCATATATACTATAATGATCCACCTACGTAATGATAGCATTTTGTAGATGGTTATTTTATTTATGTTACCATGGCAACAGCTGCAAATTTCAATATACAATTTTTTCATTAATAATTAAGAAAACATGAATAAAACACTACTATTTTACTTTTAATTTAAGTGTATGCTGTGATTTATTAAGCATAGTGATTGATTTAAAGAGAAAATTAAGCAGACTGCCATTTTTTTCCGAATAATAGGGTGCAATGCACATACTGTCATCAACGCTTTTTTGTAAATTATGAACATAATGTCCAACATTAACTATTATACATTTTTAGTAATATTATTAAAATCAGTTGACATTTCAGCATGAAATTACACACACATATACTAAGAATATCCATCTACGTAACGCTAACATTTTATAGTCAGTTATATTATTTATGTTACCATGGTAACAGCTGCAAATTTCAATATACAATATTTTCATTAATAATTATGAAAACTTTTAATTAAAAACTAATATTTTTCTTTTAATTTAAGTCTGTGCTGTGATTTTTGTAACTTGTGGACATTGTGTCCAACATTACATAGACACTAAAAATATGTATACTATCTCTATTACTTTATATAGCTTTGTCAAATGACACAAGATTTAAAAAAAGGTATATGCCCTTTCACTTCTTGTCATTTTCAAATGAACATTATTAATTCTGTTACCATGGTAACCAATGCAAAAAGAGGAACCATTTCCCATATGAAATGTTTTAAATGAATTTATTTGAATACAAATCACTGTATAATGATGTAATAATAAGCTCCCAGCTGTTTACAAGAGAAGTGTGAAAATTGTGAATTATGTTACCAAGGTAACTAATGCATAACAGAAAACAAATTTCTAAAAAAATATCATTTTCAAGGACTGAGAAAAAACAACAATGTATAGTGACATAATTGTACTATGCCTGTAGAAAAGATATATGAAGCTTATTAATTCTGTTACCATGGTAACCAGTTCAAAACTATATGTTACCATGGTACCCAGATTGAAACTGTTACCATGGTAACCAATACAAACTATGTTACCATGGTAAGGTATGTAAAACTGGAAACTATTTGCTGTGTGCATACAACTTTTGGGTCATAAGGTCAAAAATAAAGGACACCAGTAATCAATAATTTGAGGGTACTTGAAAACTCCAGATCATAACTGCCGCTACTAGGTGGCTATGCCTATTACTATGGGGTTTGGAATCTTTTGAAATTGGACACTGCATTTCATGTACAAACTTTAAGCAGCAGCTATCTTACTATAATCATTCTAAAAATTATTAAAAAGTATCCATTCATTCCCAAGATTTTAGGGTACATAATTTTACCCTTCATACCCTCTGGCAGAAACCCTGAACACTGATATTAGAATAATAGAAATAGTAAAAAGTATTTTATGCATTTCAGTAATTTATTGTGACACAAGATACTTGCAATAGTGCTTCACACGGTCACAATTGTAAAAAAAAAAGAGAAGTAAAATGTCCATTCACCTAAAAAATATTTTAAACCCAAAGAAACAAACATCAACATGTGAGCCCTAATTAAATATGTACCGTATACATAATGTGTAGCAAGTGTTGAACACTTATGCATGATACAAAATAGATCTAAATGGTCACCCGAGTAAATTGCTGACCACAACTACCAAACACATGGAGTGTGGGGCACCCATTTTCCTTGGGGGATTAAAATGACCAAATTTATGGTTTTGGGTTTTCCAAATAAATTTGGTTGGAAATGGTCTAGTATTTCTGAAGACATAATCGTTTAAATGCATTTGTCTATATGTTAGATGGTTTAATGAATTTGTCTCCTACCTGAGGGGAGGGGGGACAGGGGACACAACATTAACGAAATTCGCAAAATGTATATTTTTATGGTATTTCTGGACACGACAATTGGCTTAATTTCCCCCTATCTGTGCCCCACCCTTAGGAGAGGGGTAGAATGACCAAATTCACAAGGAAATGGGTCATGGATATGCAATTTCTATATAACTATTGTGAACTCCATCCTCACCAAGGGGACATTCACAAGTTATATACACTGGTCATCTATTTGCCTTTATATATTATTTGAATACTATCCAGGTATAGCATTTCGGGCAAATGAGCTGGCCTAAAACCTTTTCACGATGTATTTCCATCATTTTACTCTGACACAATATTAGTTGTAATCCATGTAAAAATATGTAGTGATTCATTTGCAACCCTATATATATATATATATATATATATATATATATATATATATATATATATATATATATATATATATATAGCTGTTCAGGGCTGTAACTAGGATTTAAACAATAAACCAATGAGCATGGAAGGTGCAAGACACCATTTTGCAGTAATTTCTGGGAGGTTACATACTTAAAACATCAGTATCAATAAACTATTTTTCTATTATTTTAACAACACACACGCACACACCCCCCCCCCCCCCCCCCAATGCATTCCTCCCACACCAGTGGTGGGACGCAGCCCAGTGGTAAAGCGCAGTTGGTTTGGGATTGATTCCCATCGGTGGGCTCACTGGGCTATTTCTCGTTCCAGCCAGTGCTCCATGACTGGTATATCAAAGACCATGGTATGTACTATCCTGTCTTTGGGATGGTGTATATAAAAGATGCCTTGCTACTAATGTGAAAATGTAGGGGGTTTTCTCTCTAAGACTACTAGTATGTCAAAATTACCAAATGTATGACATCCAATAGCCGATGATTAATAAATCAGTGTGCTCTAGTGGTGTTGTTAAATAAAAAATAAAACACATACACCATTGCCTCTAGCCGTTAGCTGAGGCCCTGCTGTTTGGCAGTAAAGCTAATATGAATAATTGGTGTTATCCAGATTCAGGGATTTTCGTTCAACTCTGGCAGAAATCTGCCTGCAACCCCAACAAAAATGAGAGCCAGTACGCTTAGGCCTATGCCCAGGGCCGTAGCTAGGATTTTTTGTTTGGGGGTGGGGAGGGGGGGGGGGGGCAACTGAATAGTTAATAGTCTAAAACTCCTTAAACGGTTAAGAAGAGAATTTTCTATAATGCTTTCCGGATTTTTTTTTCTTAGATATTTTTATCAACAATATAGGATCGTTTTATGATTTGTGATTATTACATCCTGAATACAACATTTTATTTGCATTAAATAATTTGTTTAACGATTTTTGAGACAAAAACAATGTTTCGGGTCGTGGCCTACACAACAGTATCCGCCCTGCTAAAGTATGTGGAATGTTTTTCTTTTTAATTGTTATTTAAAAAAAAAAAAAAATATCACCATATTTTTAAAATAAAAAACGTGATTACTTACTCTGAATCTATTGCAAACCATTATCCTACTGTAATTTTCACATTTTATATAGGTCCATGTAGTTACCGCACGATTTTTTTGGGGTGTTGCGTAACACGAAAAAAAGGACCGTGTTGATGTTCTAAAAAAACGGTCGATAACTGTTGCAAGGGGAAAAAAATTGGACCTCGCGGCGAGGGTGTATATACCCCCGACGCATCCACACCAATTGGTACCGTACAGGCATGATGTACTAATCATAAGCGTACGAGATCCCGTTTTGTTTTGTAGGGGTGGGAGAGGGAGAAAGGCAGGCTAATTTGTACCCAAATTAAACGAAAATACCACCAACTAAAAAACAACATTTATTAGTTTTAGCGTTACTGCCAACCAGCTATATATAATATAGGGTTTCAAACGAAGCACTACACACTAGCATTGTGAGAGAAATGTTGGAACTACTAGTACATGATGAAACGGTTTCAGGCCAGCTCAATTTGCCCGAATGTCTCTACATGTACTTTATTAAACAAGAGTTGTAGTTTAGTTTTTTTGATGTTAGCATTTAATTTTATGTACTTTATTTTTGCTGGTCAACCAGACTATGTTTTTATTATACATATATGAACATGGAAATAAAGTTATTGTATTGTATTGTATTGTACTATCGTATTCGCCCGAAATTTAGATTATGGTACTAATAAATTTATCAAAATACAATAGATCCAACACAACTACAGTTTACCTCATGATGATTAATTTATCTCTATAACATTTGCAGATGTGTGCAGGGAATGGGTCGCCTGCCCCCCACCCCCCACCCCCTTTCCGGTCCCTGCTCGAGCAGATTAAAAAACCAAAACCAAATTCAATACATATCCCCTATAATATAAACTTCGCTCTCCAGACGCCCCTACCTAAAATCCCAGCACACATGCCTGATTTTTTTAAAATTGTCATCCACCATACAAACATAATTACAAAACATTCACTGCTTGTATACGCTAACTTATTCATAAAAAGCCATGTACGGCGCCTCCCCCCCTCCCACCCACACAATCGTTCGATCCACGACTGGTACAGTATAGTACATACTTTAATCTATTTCAATAATAAAACAAAAAACCGGTGGCGCCACATAATTATGTGTGACACGCAACGAGAATGTTTTGTGATTGGTTATTGAAAATAATGTAGGTCACGGTATTCCCCAGACTAGTTCAGAAGATATTCTTAACCTATCGTTTGTAATTCATTTAAAAAAAATGAAAACAAATATATATCCACTCAGTAGTGATTAATACCAATGTGAATGTAATATATCATGTTGAAAAGGAAAAACAACACAACAAAACAACGACGAACACCGAGCACATGTACGTATTCGATCATATAGTCGACATAACTGTTCAAGCAAACATACATGTAGCTAGTTAGAATATTGTCTGCTGTAGTATAAGTAACCACGTTGTAATTATTAATGAAAACAGTTAGCAGCACATGCAAGCAATGTATACGACTGCTGTCAAATTGTATGGCGGGAAATGTGCTGTAACATGACCTGTTGTTTATAAATAGAAATAGGGAAATGGCGCTTTTCGATGACTGTTTATGCTGTTGGATTACAACTATTTGATTGTGTTTGTACCTTTTTTTAGGCATTAAAAGTGATACTTGTTCTATTTAATGCAACTGTCATAATGTAGTTCATATATAATAGTATATTATGACAACTTTGTAGAGATAAAAGAAACCGCTACCAAAAAACAAGAAACCATAACAAACAATAGCACGCGCCATTTGACGGGTATTTTTTGTTTTAAAAAAACCCATAAGATGTACAATAACAATTTAGCAAATATTTGGATATGTCATTCTAAGACTATTTATTGATATTTTCTTACTTTGTTTTTGACAAAAATGTCAACAATTAATTTAGAAAACGATTTTTAAATGAAAACAATGCAAAGTGACGTCATTGTGATGACGCTTGACGTGTATACACGTCAACGGCAGGATAAGGGTTAATATATGACTGGTACTTACCTTTGCTATACAAATTAAAAAACACTGGTTTGATAGTCATCTTCAAAGATGCACCAGTCCTATTTAATTTATTATTAAGTAGAAACAGTCCACTTTTGTAAGGTAATAGATCACAACGCCTGATATGGCTAACTCATTTATATTATTCATATAGTTGAGAAAAAAAAGGAATTGAATTAAATAGTGGCTTCTTTAGCCTACACAAATTAACTCGTTACGGAAATTAGCGAAGTCAGTAAAATTGTCTCAACTAGTTCGTAACTGTTAGCCTACAAAGCTTATATGTGAGGCCTCAGACAAATCAAAGTAGATGGAATAATAAAAAGATGGAAAATAAATAATAGATATGTAGGATTAATAGGCCTATAGGTCTTGTTTACAAAAAAAGTTTATTTGTTTTATGTCTTATTATTTTTTTATTTTTTTATCTTAATTTTATTTATTAGCGATTACTAATTTTGTGTAGCTATTTTTTTTTAAACATAATATATATGATAAATTAAATATGAACAGACGATTTTTAAATAACTTTTATATCATTTATTTATTGCAATTATATTTAGTAGCATAAAGAACAAATAAATTCAGGTAGTCATGTTTGATGTACATAATTTTTATTTAGTAACATAAAGAACAAATAAATTCAGGTACAGTCATGTTTGATGTACATAATGTGGAAAGTCATAATTGGTATTCTCTTGTTTGTCACCGTTTTTTAAAATAAACTTGCTTGAACTTCGTTTGCTATATGACATCAATGTTCAACAAATAAATTAACAACAGTATAAAATGTATTTATTTATCTATCGAATTCCAATAAATATTATAGAACAGCTGATCCAGTTGACAAAATAGTTACAGGTAAAACATTTTGATGTGCCCCTAATTACACAATAATTAGGCTACTTAAAAACAATTGACCTAGAGAGCTCCACTATTTAATTTTCAATTTGTCAAGATAGTAAATGATAATCCATTAACTTTTAAAGTATTAATACGTTTGTATAGGTTTTTTTTAGTACCATGTTTCAGAACTATCCAATCGAAGTAGTGACCTATGTTGAGGTTTTGAGACGAGATGTTATCATTTTTATTTATTTTTAAGTAGTATTATTTTTTGGTACCTGTACTTTATTGACCCACGTCAATCGCTACCCCTATGCTGCATTAGGAAATGATTACCAACTCTTTGTGTTTTCACTTTGCCTTAGTTCAAACTTCCAACACATTGCACTGTACGAACAATGTCCGTGGGAGGGATCCAATGTGGGACATAATATCAGTACCGTTTGGATCTTGATAATAATTTGTTAATTTAAAAAAAGCCATGTCTAAACATACTTATTTCAAAGGATTACCGTTTGGATCTTGATAATAATTTGTTAATTTAAAAAAAGCCATGTCTAAACATACTTATTTCAAAGGATTACCGTTTGGATCTTGATAATAATTTGTTAATTTAAAAAAAAGCCATGTCTAAACATACTTATTTCAAAGGATTATATTTTTGTGGTTCATCATTTAATGTTTTGCATTTACCATAGTTTGACACCCAATAGCCAATGTATTTTTCATACTGGAGTGTTGTTCATTCATTCATTCATTTTATTTCAAAGGAATATTTTCCATTGTAACAACACTGGCTGCCAATAAGAAGCATCATAAGCCGCTATGCCATAGACTCATGGAGGTTATTTTAATTATGGGAATCTGTCAACCAAATTCGATTGCAAAATTATTTTTATTTTAGAGTACATTATATGGTGTAAGCAGTTTGAACTAATTTATAAGAAAGACTGATATAATTTTAATAAAATATCCCAATAGACAGAATACGTTTTCACTTCATGAATAGGATTTTTACACAGCTCCTAAATAAACATAGCCATTTGCAAACAACTGTTACGTCATTATGTCTATCGGTGGGCAGTTATCTGAACAGCTGTTTAACAACTGTAAGTGGTGGTCCTAATTAGAGGAGGATCTTAGCAAGAAAGAAAAGATGCTGGACAAAACTTAGAAAATGGGGCTTTGGCAGTATGGGGATATCTATTCCAAGATATATTTAACATGTTCTTCCTTGTTATGATGACCTTTGGCAGTATGGGGATATCTATTCCAAGATATATTTAACATGTTCTTCCTTGTTATGATGACCTTCAAAAATTTAATAATGTCAAAAAGATGAATCGCAAAATTACGCGATACCTTTTAGAATTGTGTCACGATCTCTGAACCTTGCATAGCGATTCGCGGTGTGATACTGAACAAAATGTTCACTGTACGTTTCAGTTATTTAAAAAAATAAAAATCATAATATGAGTGATCTAATTCAGTCGGTAGTGTACACCTGGGATGCTTGGGTTGTAGTTCTAATTGAACCACCTCCTCAGTATCAGTGGGGTTTTCCCATCACAACTGTCCTAATCATGTTTGTTGTACATGTATAATGAAATTCAAGATAAGTTGATTCCTACAAATGTTCACCAAACCATCTGACACTGAAAAGGTATCTATAATTGTGTGCATCAAATTATCTAAATAATACATATTGTAATTAAAAAAATAAAATTGCATCAGTGTATGTCATAATTATATATCTATGGCACTGCTCCTAACATTTTTGAATAACTCCATTCCTGAAAGTGAAAGGAAGTCGGACCACACTAATGAACCAAACAAAATAAAATTAGAACACATTATTGGTTTAATGGTTAATTTTTGCAACATATGTCTCTACATTTACATGTACCAGCCGTACAGCACTGGGTATTGACACTCTTGTTCCTGGCTTTTGAGGGTTTTTTCTTTCTGACATTCATAACCAGTGGTCATCGAGAAAACTTATGACAGCATACCTTTCCAGCTATAATGCTGCCACGATTCCGGGACTTCTTGCCACTGTCACTTCGTGTGACCCTACTCTGTAGTCTACAGTGGATCTGATGAACGGCACCGACAGTAGACTCGGGTAACAGGTCTACAGCGACTCCACTTAGCAAAAATTTGAGGTAGAAGTCGACAGTTTTCAATGCATCATAGCACGCATGCAGCTGTAAAGAGTAACCCTCTTCACATTTTTCCGCGGTTCAGTCGTCCATGATGTCACAGATCTTTAAGCTGGAAGATTCAACCTTCACGAGGTTGACAGGTTCAGCTGGGATCCCAGGTCATCTTCACCAGTGTTCTACATGGGATCGACATGTCTGTGCTAGATTGCTATGCAGTCATCGTTATCTCGGATGGGCCCAGTGTCTATGATTGTACTATTTGATCGCTGTTTTTTCTGCTCAGCGCCGATCATTCTTGAGATGTCAGAACACAGTCAGTTTCCCACATCCGCTGTTGATCGTCAATTCATCGCCGTCACTGTTACGGTGTAAGGAAGATACCTTTACTTCACACCTTCAGATCGGGTTGCTACTCCAGTTACCGTCTCGGTTACCATATCATTGAGTTCTGGTAATCCTCGCTACACAGTCTTCGACATGCCGGCGTTTGCAGGAATTCATCATGGGTTTTTGTTTGCTGTCATCGTCTCTGGTCAAAATTGAAACTCAAAGGCTCCACTATTGCTTGTTACCGCAGTGGTTTGGAACTCCAGGGTTCGTATGGTCTTTGAAGGTCTTTGAAAGTTTGGGGAAAATGACCTTCCATTTTCAAGACCTTGAAAGTGAAAAATGAATAAATTCAATGAGGTCTTTGAAAGTTTGTGAATTTCCAATGAGTTTCAACAGTAACATTTGGGAGTGGGCTGGTGATGGGAATTTAAAAAATAATAATAATATGAACACTAAAAATAAAATATTTGTGTGCTTCGTAATTGTTATACAGCTGACCTTGCCTTTAAAGGTGCGTGGGTGCAATCGCGCTCATACAGCGAACGTAATTTCAATCTGGTGAGTATGAAAAATAACGCACATTACACTTAACAAACAGCGCACATAAAATAATTTTATATATTGATTGCCACTATTTACCTTATGTAGCTGACAGAAAGATCTGTTTAATAATGCAAGAATTTTTTTTTTACGCGAACGGTAGCATCCATGCAAGATTTTAATATATGACTGATACTTATCTTTGCTATACAAATGGGAAAAAAGGTTTAATAGACATCTTCGAAGATGTACCAATCCGATCAAAACTTATTAGCCTATTTAATTTATTATTAATTAGAAACAGTCCACATTTGTAAGGTAACAGATCACAACATCTGATAAGGATAACTCATTTATACTGTTCATATAGTTATGACAAAATATAGAAAAGGATTTGAATTAAATAGTGGCTTCTGTAGCCTACACAAATGAACTTGTTACGGAAATCAGCGAAGTCGGTAAAATTGTCTCAATTAGTTCATAACTGTTAGCCTACAAAACTTACGTGAGGTCCCGAAAATAGCAATCTTGTAATTTTATACTTATCTTTTAAAAAAATCAAAAATCAAATAAAACTTGATTTAAATATTTGTATTTCAGCCATAGTTTAATGAATTTGCATATGTTATTTATATATGTATATATACACACTATAGGTAGTACTGAACCAAATAACTTCCGGCTGGGTCAAAGTTCGAGGTGCACCGAACTTTTGTTAGAGAAGTGAACACCACAAGTCCTGTGATTGGTTATAAATGTGAGTGTGTTGGTTGTGAAAAAAAAAATAGTTTCATCTGGGTAAAAAAAATATGCAATTTTATTTCATCTAGTACCAATGTGTCAAGTAGCCTTGTGCTTGAAAATGTATGGGGTACCTGTAAAAAAAAGTGCTCAAATTTTGTGCGGAACTAGGGTAGTCATAGACCCTACGCGTTATCTCAGAAATGAGCAGCTTGACCCCCAATTTTTTTAAGACTGGTTGTGTAATATTATTGTTGAATTAAAAATGCCACGTGAATATCAATGTCCCAACCAACACTGTCAATTGAAGTAATTGTTGACCTACGTTTCACGAGTTATTAAAAAAAAAGTTTTAATAATATGATTCGGTAGTGCACACATGAGATGCTTGGATTGTAAACTAGTTCATGACTCACCTCCTCGGAACCAGTGTTTTTCCCATCCCAACTATCATAATCATGTTCGTTGTAATGAAATTCAAGACAAGTTGATTCCTATATATGTTTTGCTGTATATATATATATATATATATATATATATATATATATATATATATATATATATATATATATATATATATATACACACATATATATATATATACACAATGTATATATATTTAGTGACGGATGCAGAAAATTAATTAGGGGTGGTGGGCAATAATACCAGTATGATGCCGATATAATACATTTTTCAAGTGTGGAATGGCGTCTGGTAAGCGAAAACATTGTGTTTTATTAGGTTTAAAAAGTATAAACTAAGCTTCGTGCGGGACAAAAACAGAGATCACTGTTTTACCGCACCCAATGAGAAGTTTTCTTGCTGTTGACTGATGTGATCACTGAGCCGAAGACAAAGCAGTGTGGATCGACTTTGGCAGTGTTATCAAAGGCGCGAAATAAAGAGGTGGAACGACTTCGAACCTACCCATCCTTCAGCTTCTATTTACCCTAACTTAACCTAACCCGGGGGAAGGGGGTGAAGGATGCCTTGTCGTACGGGATTAGCTACACGTAATCTAGACATCAGCATAACATGCAGACTGGTCAAGCATTGCTCGGTTATTGATGTTTCATTTTAGATATTCAACGAAATATTAACTTTTGCTTTCAGTAATAACACCAATCTGGTATTTCTATCAGAAATTTTGATTTGTATTATTTCTTGACCGGAAGTTGTAGTTTTTGTCGACGAAAGTTCACGATTACCAGATTTGGAACATTTATGGAATGTTCTGGAAAACACCAAAGTTTACCAGTGATAAACACTGAATGGACCGGTCCGATGAACAAAATTATGTTTCACTTCAGCTGTCATAGTAGAAGACCCACTGAAAAAAATTAAATTAGTACAATATACAAACAGTGATTGTCCAAAAAAATAATTTAGTTACATAATTTTCTGTAGTAAATAATAAAAACGAAATCCTGATTTAAACATTGGATTATTACATGTAATTTGAGATTTTTATTTTTAGGCTAACCTCCTTTAAATTTAGTATACTAGTAGGCATAATTATAACTGATTTTAGGCGTCGTTAAATAAAACAAACTTTACTTTATAACTGATTTTAAAATAATGTTAATTAATTCCATAAATAAACAATTCGTTAATCTATCATATACATTGATATGATTCAGGTATGTGGCATCATTATTTTGAACACGTAAAATAAAAAGAAGTATTATTTTAATTTGTTAAAACATTTTTTTAATTAATTAATTATTTTTTTAAAAATCTGTTGATAATTTTAGTGCATTGTATAACCTAAAGTCTCTGAAGGAGACTGTCTCACTGCTTCATGATGTCTAGAACAGTATTTTTATGTGATCTACACTGAGAAACAAACAAACCCAACTTTAAATGAATTGTGGGTACTTCATGTGAAAAAAACAACACAAACAATATAGGTAATTCATTTTTAAATGTTCAAACATTAAAAGTATTTTGGTGATTATAGGTTTTAAAAGGCCAAGATGCCTTACACACCTGTTACCTCAGTTGAAATTGAAAGTTTAAAGAACTAATATTGCAGTAACAATGACCATAACCAGCTGGATATCATTAGACAGTGCTATATTAAAAAGGATGAATTAACTGCATTGTGAATGTTGAATTAAAAGTAAGTAAGCTTCCAAAATGGGTCTTTGAATTTTGAGAAAAATGGTCTTGAAAGTTCGTAAAAAGTTTGTGAATTTTGAAGTGAGAAGTTTGTATGAACCCTGGACTCGGCCACTGGTACCAAGTTGGCTACAGTTCCTGAGATCCACTCCATGATCAATGGGTTTCAAACATGATGATCAGGTCCAACGTTTTCGGCCACCGAAATGGGACTTGAACCTGGTTCTGAGGGCCTTGTCCAAAGCACCTTTTGAGTCCATTGCTATGGCATCTTTGAAGGTTTTGACAAGGAAGACTCTGTTCCTGCTGGGGTTCGCTACGGCGGCAAGAGTGTCAGAGATCCATGCTTTGGATGTGGACATAGTGCACTTCCATCGAGACAACACGTCGGTTTCACTGGGCCTCCTGATGAACTTTGTGGCTAAGAACCAGCTGCTTGATCCAGCCACTCGCACCTATGCTGTCTAAGCATTCTTCCATTATGGGTTCCCACGATGTTGAAGACTTACCATCATGTCCTGTTCGAGCCCTCCAGCATTACATCGAGAGAACTCGTCTTTTCACAAACATTGAAAGCACCTGTTTCTCTCATGCAACCAGAGACATTTGAAAAACATTACTAAGAACACAGTGTCTACCTGGATCTGGTCCATGATTCTGTGTGCTTATCTGGCAGAGGGTTACCGCCACCGTTGGCGTCTAATCCACATGAGCTTCGTGCCTTAGCCACCACCATGTCGCTGCATTGCAATACACCTATTACCAGCATTTTATCTGGGTATTATTGGGCCACAGACTCCACCTTCTCGGGATTCCACCATCTGGGTCTTGTGGTCGCAGCTCAATCTCTGGTCGGTACTGAAAGACATCGTCGCCGCTGATGTCTGTTGGATTCTGGACTGCACCCCGAGATGTCCTATGAATTGACAGGTTGAGGATTTGATTTTGACAATTCTGTTTTAGGCACTTTTCTGAAGTTTCATACTGAACTTTTGTCAGAATAATTCTAGCTAGTTAGTGCACTGCACACTAACAAAGTATTTCCACCTAACTGAACTAACTTTTCTCTATTTTACTAGTAAGAAAAAATCCGGGTCTTGTTGGTTCAATGTTCTGATGGATGCATCCACCATATTTAAGTATACATACACAATAATGGCATGGGAGGTTACCTAACACCAACATCCCTGGTGGCTATGCCTACCCACCCTGTCAGAACCCTTTTGTTGGAGGAGGAATTTGTGAGCATTTACGTAATCCACGGTTTCGTTCCTCCACACACCACTGACGGATGCCACCATTACTGTTGTCAATACTAACAACATGGGTATTGGTCCATTATAGGCATCTCATGGAGAATGGGCGAGCTCCGGTTGGCCTTATTCTTCTACTGACAGTTTCCTACCAGTCCATGGGGAAAAGACTTGTTCATCTTCAGAGTACAGAACCCACCACCATCTGTTGAATGCTGCACTAGTTTTGAGGACAGGTGATGTTGTAAGGAAATGGAAACGAAAGGATATCTCTTTATAGATGCATCACCTGTCCTCAAGGGATGACACCCACCCGACCTCCCCGCTTCCAGTTCTCCGTGCGATCCGCTCAGGGAAAAGAAAGAAGTTTGACCAATATGTTGGTTATTCACACTGATGCTGCATAATGAATAGCTGGATTGTATTATGTTGTCTGATTGGCTCGGACAATTCATTTTGCTGTGATGTAAGCAGGATTCCTGGTATTCCCTAAAGATAAACCTGTTACAAAACTCACTTCTAGTCTATCTATTCACCTTATGGGTAAATATAGATTTTTGCTGAATATTTTGTACCAGTGATTTCCGTGAATAATTACAAACAACAACAAGGCTAACTTTTAATTTGCACATTAGGCTGCATATTTACTATGACGTAGGTTGCAGGGTTTGTTTTAAGTCACTCTCACTGGAAGTTTACTACACTCACAAAACATATTAATAACAGTGTTTAAATCAGCTTTTGTTCAGCTTGCTATTTCCATATTTTAGGAGGACGATAAAAAAAAACATTCCTGAGATTAAATTAAGGTGCATTTCTGAGTGCAAGTGCAATTGTGAAGAACTGCTAAGAAAAATTTGGCCATTATTTTGAGTCCTGTATTCTAAATTAAAACAAATTATACATTCAAAATTAATTATTTATAATTGTTCTGAATAGATTGTCTACTGGTCACTGCAGTAGTGACAGAAAAATGTATCATACCTTCTACAAATTAAATATAATACTTTTGTTTTTAACTTCTAACATACAAATTATTTCGTTTTATTGATCTGGTCAGGTACGTTTTACTTTTTTTTTTTTTTTTTAAATCAGATTAGTTCTAAACTATTACAGTGACTTCAACATCTCACTAACCGGTCTCGGTGGCGTCGTGGCAGGCCATCGGTCTACAGGCTGGTAGGTAATGGGTTCGGATCCCAGTCGAGGCATGGGATTTTTAATCCAGATACCGACTCCAAACCCTGAGTGAGTGCTCCGCAAGGCTCAATGGGTAGGTGTAAACCACTTGCACCGACCAGTGATCCATAACTGGTTCAACAAAGGCCATGGTTTGTGCTATCCTGCCTGTGGGAAGTGCAAATAAAAGATCCCTTGCTGCCAATCGGAAGAGTAGCCCATGTAGTGGCGACAGCGGGTTTCCTCTCAAAATCTGTGTGGTCCTTAACCATATGTCTGACGCCATATAACCGTAAATAAAATGTGTTGAGTGCATCGTTAAATAAAATACTTCTTTCTTTCTTTCAACATCTCACTACTGCCAATTACTCGGCGACTTTAACCGACTTTCGGGTATGTGTGGAGAAGCTCCATTTCGCCGGCTAGATTAAAAAAAGAAGTTTGTTTTATTTAATGACTCCACTTCGTCTTTTGGATGTCAAACATTTGGTAATTCTGACTCATAGTCATCGGAGGAAACCCGCTACATTTTTCTAATAGCAGCAAGAAATCTTTTATATACACTTATATATACATTTTTAACATTACTTTTTAGATATACTCTAAATTTTAATATGCAAGGCAGGTGATCACTGAAATCAAACATTACTTATATTTTTCATATTTTTCATTGTCTGAGAAGTAACTTTTATGGAGTTGTTTTAGTTTATTTTTAAGGGTATTTCAACTTCACAGACTTTTGTTTCACTCTGTTGTATCCAAATCTGCTACAGGTTTGTAAACTAACCAAACTTAATGTCCATTTTTTACGGGTTGAAGTCCAGGTGAAAATTATGCCTTAGTGTTTAAAAAACTAGGGTCTGTCCCTTTATGTAATGTGTAATTAACATAGCTCTAATGTTTGTGAATTTCGTCCTTGGTGCTAATGAAAACAATGACCCAAAGCAGATGTGTCGTCGTAATAAGGAAGGGCAGTATTATGACAGCTGTGACAAAAATCCATATTGGAAAACCAGTCTAATAGTATTAATACTAGTGTTTCTCTTTGTGCATAAATAAGTTGCTGTCATGCACATTATAGTTTATCTTCCTAGCTGTCACATAATTTACCCCCCCCCCCCTATATTTTCCAATGCATGTACATGTATATTAGTGTATTACTGAAACTGCTATCATGTAATTAATAAGTTCTGCACCCATATGTACCTTGGTGATATCTTCTGTTTTTATTTGAAGGTTTTTGGTTTTTCATTTTTGGTCACATTTTCTCACAGTACACATGTATATATTTTTTTATACATACATACACATATCAAAATTAGTTAATATAAAATAAAACAAACCTCTTGTCAACACGTCATTGAACCTCACTCAGTACTAAACACTCAAACATTTCGTACACTTATACATGTATATATGGTAATAAATATTAGATACTGTCAGTGGTGGTGACGTCAGAGATATTTTTATTCAAACAACTTGGTGATATCTACCGGGTTATAAAATCTGGTAGACCTCAGTAAAAATGGGTAACCATGACAAAATCCTAGGGCAAGGTGTGTATAGATTCAAATTATTAGTTGTATTTGTTTAGCCCCAACATTGTTGCAATATTAAACTCTGCATATTTAAAAATGTTAACATTTCTATTAGTTTTTATGTAATTCATGAGAGAAATTGAAAAATATTTAAGCATAGTCTAACACATTTTTACTCTTACAGTATTGTGAATGCTTTTCATCTTTGATAACCTTGAAAAATCAGTTAGGGCTGGATATTGTATTTTTCAAAGGTTTCACAATGATTAAAAATCTATGCTGTTCTGCAAGTTAACTGTTGAATACTATGTGAATTTGTGTAACAGGTTTGATTTTTAGTAATGCACACTTTATTATTACAATATTAGTTGATAGTTTGCTAATGTAGTGTTCACATATATGTAGTGTAAAACACATGCAGAATATATATTTAAATAATCCTAGTTCCTTTTTCTTAAAGCACTGATACTTTCAACTTTCGTGTGCTTAAACAGCTTTTGACGCCATAACCTGAAGTCCCCTCAGTGATGCTAGATTTACCGCATGTGCAAAAAATTTCACATGATGAGCAAACCCTGTCTTTTTCACGGCTACCACCATATTTGATGCATATCTGAAAAACACGAAATGCGACTTGATCGATCTACATGTAGGTTCCACTCTGTGACAGCACATATTAAGACTTCAGCAATCCTTGTACCAGTGTGAGACTCGTACATGGGATGGGTCTGTAAAACTACTAAAACATTGTTTTTCAATTTCCAGTCATCAGAAATATAATGAGCAGTTATTGTGATATAGCTCTCAGTTGCACGTGAAGTCCACCCATCAGTAGTTATTGCAATAGCATGAGCCTGAATTGCAAGCGATTGGCCACAAATCTGGATATCAGCCAATCAAAATTAATTTAACTTAATACTTTATACTATGTGTGGACTAGTTTCTTATAACGGTAACTGGAACGGAAACTAGGGCAAGGTATGTGGTTTACGTATGGTCATATTGGACTTAAATTTGACAAAATGTACATTTATTTTAAATAAATTGATACTTTAAATGACAAATATCGATTTTTAAAAACCTTTGTATCGACACAATAGTGCATGTATCATGAATCGTATCATAGAGAGAATATCGCAACATGTCAACTTATCAATAAATTGTTACATCCCTAGTTTTTGTAACTCTTACAAGATATAAACAGGGGGATGCTTTACATTAGGTTCAAGAGGTCCCTTTTTAAAAATCATTCCACCCCCTCCCACATATAATATCTTTTATGAAATTGGGTTTTACATATGGTTGTATTGTCTTTGACTTTGTTATACATTATGGTTTTTATTTCTGTAAGTCAGTCTTTCTTCTGCATTTTTCAGACGACTATGTACATCTCATGAAATATGAGTGAAGGTGATCCTGAGAATGGTGATTTTTCGGAGAACCCAGAACCAGAGGCTGATAGCGAGTTTGTACCTGACAGTAATTTGACGGTGGAAGATGAGCGGGAGCTGAATGATGCCGCTGTGACAGATCAACCTGAAGATGAACTGTGTAACCTGAATGGCATTCCTTCTAATAGTGTGAGCTCTGGTGGTGCAGAGTGCAACCAAGTGGTAGAAGAACATGGACAAAACTCGCGTTCTGATGAACCAGAAGATAGTGACTGCAATTCTAATGACAGCACCCCAGTTCATAGACCACTTCTTTTGAGCAACCATGCCCAGTGTGATAGTCCAAGTGTTTCCAATGACAGTACACCAGTCCATGTGCCACACTCGTCAGGGCAGCTGGAATGTTCTTTGTCTGAATCTGACAATGAAGGAACTGTGGAGATCGGTGCTGGTGCTGAGGTAGCCACAGAATCTGAATGTGGAGGTGGTGGTGTTAGTAATCAGAGTGATAGACGTGCTGTCAGTGATGACGCTGAGGCTGCTCCAGAGGATGAAGTGGTGGACAGTGAGTCAGCTACTTCAACAGCAGGGTCAGTAGTAGAAGACACACCAGAGTGTGACCAAGGGATTGGTGCTAAGGCCAATCATGTTCATGATTCTTGGAGAACTACTAACGTTTGTTTGCTCAGCGATATTGCTTCGGATAGTAGCATATCTGCAGCTCCATCCTGTGAAAATTCCAGTTCATTACAAATGGCAACTAGAAGTGGTATACTTGATGCATGCACTAGTTCAAGTTCTGACAGTTTAGATCTTTCTAATATATCTGTTAAGGACTTGTTGAGAGAAGAAATCAGCGATGATGATGAGGAAGAAATGTTGAATTTCAAGAAAAACATATCAGACATGGTAAACACAAGCTTCAATACATCACATACTGGTTTCGGTGGGGATTCTTCAGTGACAAATAATTTTGCAGGAGTGTCAGAACAATTGCTTCAGAAATCTGCAGATGTTAATTGTGATTCACAACATTCACTGCTTGTTGAACAACCTTCGATGTGTGTAGAACATGTTGAAACTCAGGAAGTTCCCGATTGTTCAGCAGTCCTGGATAAATCCTGTGATAAAATGGAATCATCTCAGATCTCAGTTAAAGACAACTCCAAAACCAGTGACCCAGCTTCTGAAGATGATTTATTGTCGGAACTGGATGCTGAACTGCAAACGCATTCCATAAATTTCAATGACATCACTAATTCTAATGACCCGTCTGCAATATTGCCATCAATAGTCAAACATGAACAGACTGAAGTGCAAAGTTCAAGTTATGTACTATGTCCTGGCATGTTGCCTCCACAGTTTCAGGAGAATTCTAGTCCTCCAAATGGTTTGAAAGTGACTGATTCAGATATGCTAAAGAGTCTGCAAGGTCAGCTCAATCACATGCAGAAGTTGCTGGAAGAAAGTGGCACCAAATTCAAAAAGTAAGAATGTTAATAATAATGGAAATATTTATGTTATCAAGACCATAAGTTGACTTGTTAATGTTAGAATGGACAGTTTGTTAGTTATAGTGGTCAATTTTTTAAGGACTGTTGGAGACTATCGATTACATAAGATGGTCTATCTCCTATAGGGTTTTTTTTAGGCTACCATATTAAAACAATTAGCTATAGTGTGTATACTACAATATTCAGTGCAAATGCTATGTATTAACTGTTTTGTTGTATTTACTGATTCAGATATTCATCCTGTAATTCAAGGCAATATTTTAGATGAGATCTGCATATACTGAGGAAGTTACATGTGATTGTGTAGTGATCTTTGTTAAATAAAGGCTATCTGTGACTATCAGTTGTCTGATGGGCAACTTGAGTCATAAAATCAGGTTACCCAACTGAACATTTGGAGATCATGGACAACTGGATGACTGTTATAACTGACTGTTGATTATGATATAGAAGTTTATTCTACACTTAAATCTATCATGTTGGTATTATTTTAGATTATTCAAGCAACATACACAGCAGTCTGAAGAACTGGACTTGATGACGCAAGATCGTGATCGGTACCACAGCCAGGTGCAGGCCATGAAGAGCAGGAATCCAGATGACCTCTACATTCCACAGATAAAGGAGGTAGGAATCACAAGACTGATGTGTCCAGGATCTTCTCACTATGTTGAATGCCATGCAAAATGTAAATAGTGCAATGGGAATATAATGTATTTGGACCCATGTCTATTAAAATGCACTATGGTGACCTATAATCAATTTTAACTTAAATATATAGAGGTTATTTGGGGGGGGGGCTAATACAATTTTTATATCAACGAGTAACGTGAAAACCACATTTTCACGAATTTCACACATTACGAGTTGACCTAAAATCGTATTAAAAACCCCCACCATGAATTGGTCTATTTAAAAGAAATTTAAATAAAAATTATCTTTATTTAAATATTTATTTAATAATACTGCTGTGCAAACATACCTAATACAGCGATCCTCCAAAAATCCCCACAAAAACAAAACAAATTGAATGCCGTTAAATTCTTACTTTCACTTATAGACACTACATCGTGTCATCATTGTTTATCTTCGTATTCAATTCGTTTTATGTTATATGGTAGCATATACTTCATATCCCTTTTTTATAGGTACAGTTGTTTAAATTACATTTTTTTTATTTTTCAAATACAATCAGGTACATTGATAATCATCAAACTTAAAGTGCTGTGCCAGATGTATGATGTATTGAGCTATATCAATCAAGATATTATTTAATATGATTAGAAAATTAAAAAAAAAATGTAAAAAAATTATATACCGGTATATTTTCCATTTAAAAATATTCGCCTAAAAAACAGAACCAGCTGAATTCGTTTCGGGAATTTCCGTAAGATTTGATCCGTGACGTCACGAAGGGAACTCCTTTCGATAGTCAGCGCCATTGTTCATTGCTTCTTTTGTGTTTATTATGGTTAAACGGCATGTTGTTGGCGGCTGTAGCAATACAAAAACCGATAAATTTAGTTTTCACGCATTTCCTAGTAATGTTGCTGTGAGAAAGCTGCGTGTGAATTTGATTAAAATAACGTGGAAATACTGGACAGGAAGAAAATGCCGGAGACCGTTGCGACAGCAGACACTTTAGTTTTGATTCGTCCAAACTGGCTTGTTGGCTTTAGCGAGATATGGGAATACCATGTGTTATGGCTTTTAAAAAAGATGCTGTACCAACAATTTTTCTGCGACACAAAACAAATGACAACAAGCCGACGCCATCCACACTGAAACTACCTTGGGGTGCATATCGTCAATGTCCCAAATTGCGTTATGCTTTCAACTCCGGTCAGTTTGTTTTCTCATGCACGGTTCGTGCAATCATCGAGATCCGATTTGTTGTCGTTTGCATCTCGTTCATTTGTGAGATTTTTCTTTATAGTTCGAGAACGTTACCCGGTAAAACAATAAAGTACACACAAGTAAGTATCTATAGCCTAGTCCGTCCCATCCTACAAAAATGTAGGGTTTTTTTGTAAAAAAAAAAAAAAAAAGCTAATTTTGTATGCATCTTAGAAAACAATCGGCTCAGAAATAAATGACTTGTAAATTCCATAGTATGAAAAAAGGCGTTCCCTGTAAACAGACTATAAATACATTAAATTAATTTTACTATACCTCCCACAGAGAAAACCTTTTTTCATACTATGGAATGTGCTATAAGTTATTTATTTTTGAGCAGACTGTTTTCACAACTGCACACAAAAAAATAGTATTGTTTTGTTATTTCCAAAACACTTTTACTTTTTTCTTTACGTCAAACTAAACTGAAATTATTCACACAAAAAAACATCTTCCTAGATGGATGGGACGGAATAAATGTCGTTTTTGTTTATTTTTTAAAATTAAAATAAGTTATTTATTTCTGAGCAGACTGTTTTTACAACTGCACACAAAAAATAGTATTGTTTTGTTATTTCCTAAACACTTACTTTTTTTTTTATGTCAAACTAAACTGAAATTATTCACACAAAAAAAACATCTTCATGGATGGGACGGACTAAAAGTCGTTTTTGTTTATTTCTTAAAATTACCGATATCGGGTCCACTTGACTCGTAGAATTCAAGAGTTATTTATCGTCTTTTCTACTACATCACAAGTATTAGAACATACAGTGTTGGAAAATAATTCGCACTAAAAGCTAAAGAACAAAACAAGAATAAAAGTTGTAAATTAGTGGTAAGCAGCTGTCTCCACGACCATTTTCATCGTCATCTGTCAGGCCGGTGATTCGTCGGAAGATGTTCCAGGTTTAAACTGATAAGGCATTATTTGTTGTGTTGCACAAATATTAGTCCAGTCATCATTACTACACTATTTATCATCGAAAGAAGAATCGCATGATCAAGCTTGGCAGTCGCTGTCGGTCCCACTTTCGTTTGCGCTGAAAGTCATCTCGTGGTAGGTTTCTGTGAAGCGCGTTCCCTTCGTGACGTCACGGCTATTTACAGGCAGATGGTTTTACCGAGAATTTTACTCGGTCGTTTCCGGCAGTGTTCTACGGGAGTGATGTTTTAATACTTTTATGAGGCATTTTCGTAATTATTGACTTACATATCGGTGTAAAATATTATTGCAATGAATTAAGAAAGCATTTAATTGTGAAATTTGAAATTTTAGTGTATGGTCTGGCACAGCACTTTAAATATGAAGAAACAAGACAAAGGGAGATAATTTAATCATGCACTTTTACAAAAAAGTAAATACGATAAATTTCTATATTTTTACTGTAGTTAAAATACAGTGAAAATATGACTTTTCACTGGATATCACTTTTATGGTTTCTGTAGATCTATATATTTCATTGCTATCAGTGTTCTCGCTGGGTGAAAATTAAAGGAGGGCGGCCGCGCGGCACTCCACCCTTCAAAAAACCCGAAACCAAACAAAAAAAAGGTTGGGTGGGGGAGGGTAGAGCTTGGTGGTTACCATGTTGTTGTGTGTTGATAGACTTTGTGGAAAGACATACTCCTTATTTTGATTACAAAAAGTGTATACGAAATACAAGCAGACTCGTCTTTTAATTGAACCGAAGATGTTATCGGTCTGATATTCACTGACATTTCCAGTTTAATAAAGATTTCAAGATATACGAAAAACAAAAAAGACAATTGTGTGATAACCCTAATGTCGAAAACATTTTTTATTATTCCCATCTTCATCGAATGAATCGATCGCTGTGATAAAATATTATCGCCAACTGAGAAAAAGTAGTTTCGTTTTTGTAGTAATGGTGTATATATTATTTGGCACCCAAGATGAATGATTTTAATACTAAACACTACCACTTCCGTTGATTTTATAAGTGGTGATATCCCCCCAAAATTAAAAGTTTACAATATGTTATAAGAACTGCCGAATAAACAGAATGACAGAAAGTAAAAATTATCAGTTACAATCAGTTATATCTGTAACTGAGGACAAAATATCAGACGACAGTGGAAACAAAAGATAGAGTGACCGTTCTGATCACGTGACAAATTTGGCGCCAAATAAGTGGGGTTTTCAGTCAGAGATTGACGAATCCATAAAAAAAAAAAAAAAAATTATTGCTCAAATAAAATATAACTTTGATTGTGTGTATTAAACATAAAAATGGATACAGGTATGGGACAAAATAGAGGCTGTTGAAAATACTATTAAATTGCGTTACGGTAACTGTCGTAAATGTTTCATCAGTTGCTTTTTCGTACACAACGCAATGTTTCCTTTTGATGTCCAGTGTGCAGACTGATCATTGTGGTTTTTTATGTGTGGAAAAAAGTGTGCATGTGGAAATAGCGGAGATAGGTGCTGGAAAATATAGAGGGGCGCAAAAAAATAAAGGAGGGCGGAGAACGTGAAAGGAGGGCGGCAAAATGCAATAGCAGGGCGGGCCGCCCCGCTTAAATGGAGCAGCGAGAACACTGGCTATGTATATAATAAATAGAGGATAACAAACGAGATACCAGTTATGATCAAATTTATATTCCAAGTGAAAATTATTTCACAAGGGACATAAATTTTATAATAATTGGTACCGAGTTTGTTATTCTATTTATTACCCCAGCTATTGGGTGCAGGGGGGTATTTTCGATATAGGCTACATCGGCTAACGTCCATGTATATATAGAAACGACATAAACTACTTTATTGTTCTGGGTATTGCTTTAATTTTGTGTTTTATTCACGGTTCACAGATAATTTTCAAAACCCAAAGTTCTATATATTCTGTAAAAAAAATCTATAATGAATTGCATTAAACTACCAGTTTAGTACAAGTTTGTTTTGTTTGTTTGTTGTCCCACTGCCCCCTTTCCTTTTACTCCTTTGAATTCCATCTCATTTCTTCCCGATCTAGCAACTCCTATCTTTCAACTTATTTCGCTGTCCACCTCCATATCCCAGTCCTGATCTCTCCAACCGCGACAGGTGCTTGTCTCTTGTGGCTATCCGTACCACACACCTGTCATTCCCCATCAGCTTTTAGCTATGGGCTTAGTCTGACCACTTCGGAGAGTGTTCAGTAGTTACTTCTGGTAATGTTAAGAGCCACTTGTAACTATCTACTATGCTCCCCTACTACCGGCGGTCATTAGTTAGTGCTGTGGGTCAAACCAGCGGCAGAGGACGAGGATGCCAGGTGGGTGCAGGGAAGTACACAGAGACTGCACCCATGGAGGAAGTTGAGACAAGTAGGCAATGGTGTGGACAGGTCAGAAGACAGAGTTGGAAGAAACTGATAGAAAGGGTCGAAACAGATTGAAATCGTGGGAGAAATTTAAAAGTGTTTTTATATTAAGATTATGGTAGGCAGAGGGTGATATATGAGCCAGCTTTGACAGGATTTAAACCACTGTCTTCAACATTTTCAAAAGCCAAAGTTCTATATATTCTGTAAAAAAATCTATAATGAATTGCAATAAACTACCATTTCTTTACAAATTTAACACTGAAACCAGAAAGACAAAACACAAATGCTTTAAACTACGTGACGTCATTGTGTGTGCTTTGCCAAATTGTCATGACGTCATATTTAGTACCGACAAGGTGATTGGTTTGTCGGTGTCAAATCGTCCAATAGTAGTACTAGTGTATGTTAAACCAATGCATGATAATTTCTCAGTGAGAAATTATGATTTTTATTTTCTGCGTTATGAGTGCCTGCTGGGGTAATAAAATGTAATTTTCCTGAAGTTTAACATTTATAACATGAGTATATGCAACATTCTTGGCATAAAACTAAAGCACAATGTTAAGTGTGTTTTCTTTACTACAATAAGAAGAATGGAATCCATCTTTTGAGTATTTATTATATGGTATATGTACATTTACAACAAATTTTGTGTATAGATAAAAAAACACTTGAATTTTTTGAATTTTTGCTGGTTTTATTTCACTTAGAAACCATATAAATATTTAACTAACATAGTTTTCTTTTTCCTTCAGTTGGAGTACATGATAGCTCAACAGCAAAATGAACTCCATGCTTTAAAAGACAGACTTTCATCTCATGATGCATCAGCTAAACGTGCCATAAACACATTGCAGAATGAAATGAGATGTAGAGTGGAACAGGTGATTTAAAACATTGTCAAATCCTGCTCATATTTTATACTTGATGTATCTGTTTTTCAAATTGTTTGAAATGTCTGGGAAAATTATCATGTTTGATATCATGGGCCTTCACAGATTAATAAAAGTTAAATTCATCCTTACTGATACAAACAATTAGTCTAAAGAGAAAGATCATTTATGACTTGATTACATGAAGTAATATGCCAAACTTCACTAAAGCCATATATTTTGTGTAGCTCATGCTTACTGTCTTAATCCATTGAAATCTTCTCTCTTTTTTTAGATTACTAAGATGTATGAAGACTGTCTTCAAGAAAAGAATTCAATGGTTGTGAAATATGCTGAATCGGAGCAGAAAAACATTGAAATGCAAAAAGTGGTCGATAAACTTGAAAACAAGTTACGTGATGCTGCCAGGGAGCGTGAATCTCTTGTCATGAAAATAAAATGCAGCAAACTGGAAAAGCAGAAGCTGGTGGAGGACCATGAATCTAAGGTAAGTGTGCTATGGGACTTGATAGAAAACATGCCATTCAAAAAAATTTACTTGCAAAACTGCATGTGCTAGTAGGGTTTTAATTTCCAGTGTTAGACCACTTAAACTGATAGGCTTTTTCAGCGTCTGGTGATTCAAGCAATACAAAATATAGGATATAGGCAAATAAATCGTACAAACAGTTTTGTTGGGTCATCCTTTGTGTTTTCTTTACCCTTACTACAAACTACACATGGTTCTGTTTAGAAATGTATTAGTGTTGTAGGTAATATGATAAGCCATGAATTTTGTGATTTTGTTGTGCTGACATTGTATCGTAAACCTGTGGCGATTGAAAAAGTAAAGTTTGTTTTATTTAACGACGCCACTAGAGCACATTGATTTTTTTATCTTATCATCGGCTATTGGACGTCAAATATATGGTCATTCTGACACTGTTTTTAGAGGAAACCCGCTGTCGCCACATAGGCTACTCTTTTTACGACAGGCAGCAAGGGATCTTTTATTTGCGCTTCCCACAGGCAGGATAGCACAAACCATGGCCTTTGTTCAACCAGTTATGGATCACTGGTCGGTGCAAGTGGTTTACACCTACCCATTGAGCCTTGCGGAGCACTCACTCAGGGTTTGGAGTCGGTATCTGGATTAAAAATTCCATGCCTCGACTGGGATCCGAACCCAGTACCTACCAGCCTGTAGACCGATGGCCTGCCATGACGCCACCGAGGCCGGTCTGTGGCGATTGAAGGCACCATCAATACCAACATTGATGGTCAGAACTTTAAATACATGTCAGTCTGTGTGATGGTCGACCACCATAGGCCGAATCCTGCCTACATGTGGTATGTTCTCATTAAGATGATTCATGATACTGATTGCAGTGTTCAGAACTTGGTGCAGCATACAGAGAGATTGAGAAACTGCGAGAAAACTTTTCATCTGTGGATGTAAGAATTAAGTGGGCACAAAACAAACTGAGGGCTGAACTGGAAGCTCATAAGGTTTGGGTTTTATTATATCTCTTCATACATTAACCTGACCTCGGAACGTGCATTTTTAGTTGTTTTTGTTGGTAGGTTTTTTTGTGTGTGTTATTTTATAACATTTTATCATGAGTGACAATATGTCATTTTACAAGAGCAATTAATGCCATCCTATTGGTCATATCTTTATATTGGTATTTTGTCTTATTGAGCGTTATTGTTTAGAACCAAACAAAATAATTCAAAATAAAAGGTGAACATTTAGTGTTATTATTTGTAGGTATGTTTCAAATTTAATTATAAGAATTATCTCTTCTTTTACATTCATCTGGGTATGAAAACCAAAAAAAATCATCCACCAACTTATGTGCCAATGGCTTCGCCAATTCACACAGCTTGCAGATGATTTTTTTGTTCATACCACGATTAATAAAAAAGAAATAATAGACAATCCTTAAATGAATAAGATGTTTTGTTAATAAATGAACAGTAAGATTAATGAAATGTAAATTTTTAGCTCATGGCCCTTAGAAAGAACAGTATGTTATTATTGTATTTTGTTGTTTAGGTCGAAGACAGTCATTTTTCACACCGTTGTTTTGACATTATAGACAAAAAATATAATGTATCTTACAGGACTGGCCAAAAGTACTTGGCCGCTCGCCCAGGACGGGTAAAAATTTGCTCGAACAAGTACAATTTACAATTCAGTCGTCGGCCAGGCAACCAGAATTTCCAGACACAAACTGCCTCTTTACCCCTTTTGTACACTTAAGATTTTTGTAATTCCGTAATCTACAGCAAATGTCGTCCACCATTTCAAAGCTTGTCCAAGGCGCGAGGCCATTCACAGACTTCGATTAGTTGTGCATGTAAGAAAACTATAACTGACCCCCAACCCCTCCATCTCTCTCTCTCTCTCTCTCTCTCTCTCTCTCTCTCTCTCTCTCTCTCTCTCTCTCTCTCTCTCTCTCTCTCTCTCTCTCTCAAATTTTTGTATTTGTTTCCCAATTAAATTGATATATTAAATGTTTATGCAATTGACATTTAATTGACTAAATGTTAAAGAACAGTGAGTAGACACGCGTACAGGAAAATTTGTAACGGGATCTAAGCAGTCTCCAACTAAGTGTGTGTGTTGGACTCGCATCTAGAGTGCCAAACGCTAGAATTATTAAGGAAAACCGAAGGTATACTCGCCTTGAAAATTAAAAAAATTAAATGTCCTAAAATGCAATGTCCAGCAATCTACAAATAAAATTCATCCTGAAAAATAAATTTTGGGACGAGTTAATTGTTTTGTGGGCAAGTGACTTGTAATGAAATTTACTTTTCGGGTCCTGCCGGAGGTTCCACTTGTAATGAAATTTACTTTTCGGGTCCCAATCTGGGGACCACTGGTTCGGCTACCCCTTTCGGTTGTAGACTTTTGCTGGTACTAAGAGTCTATTAATAATTCTCTAGAAGGCTGAAATTACTATAAACCAGACCGACTTGGCTAGCACAGAAAACCCAAACTAACAAACAAACAGATTACACGTTTATTCAAGGGAGTACAAACAAATAACAAATATGTATGGTAGTCCTCCAAGATCCATATATGAATTGACTACCACTAAATAAATAAATTTACACCCACCTATCCATAAAAATTTTTATATTTAGGGACGTGTATGAATGTGTCGTGGATAATCCTGACAAAGAATATTCGCGAATTAAATTTACATCTGCAGGACAGCACACACCAAATAATTAGGCTCTACACCTTACACGATTACCCATCCATGCCGGTGTACACGAACTCCGTTAAATCATATATATTGGACAGCCCCCTTCAAAGCTATTTTTAACCAAAACACCCTATTAAAGTAGTCGTTAATCCATATAATTAGGACTCACTTATTCGGAATGGGGTTACAAACCATCGACAATGACGAAGACCGCTTATTAAAATCAACGAGATCCTAATTTAATCAGGTTTAATTTATTCAGACGGGTCGTCCATTCTCTAACTCAGCCAAAACGATTAAGCGGACAGTTTGTGCACGGTAAAAACACGGAATTATATATGGGACAATTACACCTTACACGTAACACGGGTCATTGCCTGACTCGCTTTACGTAGTTAATTTATAATTTTAATAACCGAAACTTATAAGATATACATTGGTTAAACGTATATTTAAATGGGCAGACAGCTAGGAATGGAAGCAAACATGTTTACATATATATAAAACGAAAAACAACACAGCACACAAAAACTAACCTCACAGAAAAACAACCCGAGCGCAAGTGGGGATGAATAACGTGCGTCGAAAAATGATCTAACCTGACCAACCTGATTGGTTGATTCAGTCAGGCCACACTCTTGCACGGACTTCTGCCGACAACATTTAAAACGGTTGCACGACACTTATTGTATTATCCCTGGTAGCAAAGAGAAAATAACATTCCTGATATTCATAAGTGAGTAGAGTTAGATCATAATCAGAATCTTAACTGAATATAATAACCAAGGAAAATATGAAAGATAGAGACAGACTGAAAACCAGGAACGCTACATTACAATAATTTCAGTTCAAATCAATATTTTGTAAATAGTACAATTTTTTAAATACAAGATTTTCTTCAAACAGTCAGGTGCATTAGTACTTTTCACCAAAAAAAATTCAATTTAGCAGTTTTGCCATGGAATTTTTCCAGCTTTCTGAAAACAAAAACATATTGCACCCCAGTTTATTGTTACTGTAAGGAGATGCAAAGTGACATCAGTGGAATACCGACATCATTCAGATTCTAAATTAGCTATATTACAATTATTCACCATTTTAAAATAAAAACTGTCTTGTTACCTTGACCACTATCAAAATAGTTCTGAGTTCTACATTGAGCAGACAATGCCGTTTACATATCAGTAAGTTTTAATTTTTCATAATTTTAAACAAAATACTAAGTTCAAGTTTTAAAAGATGAAAGAAATAAAACATACCATTTGTCAGATATATCACATAAAATAAATTCTATTGAATATGTTACATTTATTGTTTACAAAGGCAAAACAAGTGTGCGAAAAGTGACTGTCATCAACCTTAATTCATATTTTCATGTGTTAGGAAACCAAAGCATCTCTGGAAACCACCACTAAGAGACTGAAAGAAGCCAAAGAAGAGACCCAACAAATCCGAAGAGACTGTCAGCGCATGATAAAAACTTACCAGGTTAGCACGGTTTAAGCTGTCATTCACCAGATTGGCATATGCAAATTAAAGAAACAAATTTCAAATGTGTTTCACCATTACTTAGGCCTGCTTTCCATTAATGTGATTTCATACATTATTTCCTGTGTGGAATTCTGTGCATTGTTCCTCTACTATTAGTAATGCAGATTTACAATTTCCATCTCAATTAAGCCTTCTGTGAACATTCTGTATAATTACATTACTGAGTGGAAAAATCGCTCATATGTCGACCTTTATTACACAAATATACAAAAGGTACTATGTATATGTACTATATTGATAAACTTGCATACAGAATCACATTAATGGTAAGTTAGCCTGGGGCAAAAGCTAAATTTTTGCAACTTGGCTAATTGAAACTTGAACTAGGCTACAGTTTTTTTGTGGGGTTTTTTAAACCATATTTACCAAATTGCTAATAACTTTTGGGTCCAGAATAAAACCCTGTATTAGTTGTTCTTCCAAGTGTTAAGTGCAAAAAGGTTTGGTTTTTAAAAGTGTTTTTTTGGTCCTGTAAATTTAGAAGACTGTTGCCTAAAGTAGGTTGCCACTATGCTACTAAGCACATTAACTAGTTGGGGTTTTTTAATATGCACTTTAGCTTGACTAGTAGTATATTTTCTTGATAGTAATAACTTTTGACATCACATCTTGAAGTGAAAGATATTTGGGTTTTTTAAATTTGTTTTCATGCCACAAGTTTGTATTGGTAGCTGTAGCAATTTCAAAGATTACAGTTTATCATATTTGTAGGAGTCTGAAGAGATAAAGTCAAACTCCTTGGATAAAGAGCTGAAAATAAAGGAGTCTGAACTAATTGTCCAAAGACAGGAGTGGAATGACCGTGAAAAGGTAAGATTTGTTTGTCAACCTATACAATTTTTACACATTGCAAATTATAGTTCGTCCCATCCTACAAATAATTTTTTTGTATATAATTTCAGTTTTGTTTGAAGTAAGAAAAAAGTAAGAGTTTTAGATTGATTGATTGATTTTTAAATTTAATTTTTTATATTTATTTATTTATTTATTTATTATAATAATAATTATAATTATGTTTTGTTTTGTTTTTAAAACATGCATTGAGATGAACATTATTGAATTTATTTATATATTTATTTTTAATTTTGAAGCAGTCTCCTAGCTATTATCTAACATTTTCCAAATATGCAATTTTGAATTCAGCAAAATTCACCCTCAAAACAACAACAACCAAAAAACAAAAAAACATTTAGCAGCAGATAAAAATGCACGAATGATTGAGTCACTGTTTTTGGTTAAAATAAAAATTGTGAAAAATATGTTTTATTTGTGGTCATGGAAGACGACAAGCAATGATTATATCTCAACTTTTGTACAACATATGAAATTACCGTATGAAGTGTCTTACCAGGTTATTCATAGTATATCGAAAAACATATTAATAGAAAAATAAATGTCATATCCTGAATACAAACGAAATTACATAACTTCAAATATGGGACAAAATTATAAATTAAATATTTTTCTACCAAAAAAAAAGAAAAAAGAAAATTAATGTCATTTGCTGAGAATGGAATTTTAAACTGGCAGTTAAAACCCCCCCAAAAAACAACAACTTTGAAATAAGTTATATGTATGGTCTTGGAAGGCAATAAGAAATGATTATTTCTCAATTTTGGTACAACATATGAAATATCCGTCTGTAGTGTTGTATTCGCAGTATATTGTGCAGCATAATTAACCCTTATCCTGCCAAATTTAAATAATTTTCACCTGTTCTATATTTCTAGTAATATTAAAATCCGTGGACATTTTAGCATGAAATTATACCCATATATACCATAATGATCCACCTACGTAATGATAGCATTTTGTACCGGCCTCGGTGGTGTCGTGGTAAGCCATCGGTCTACAGGCTGGTAGGTACTGGGTTCGGATCCCAGTCGAGGCATGGGATTTTTTATCAGATACCGACTCCAAACCCTGAGTGAGTGCTCTGCAAGGCTTAATTGGTAGGTGTAAACCACTTGCACCGACCAGTGATCCATAACTGGTTCAACAAAGGCCATGGTTTGTGCTATCCTGCCTGTGGGAAGCGCAAATAAAAGATCCCTTGCTGCTAATCGGAAGAGTAGCCCATGTAGTGGCGACAGCGGGTTTCCTCTCAAAATCTGTGTGGTCCTTAACCATATGTCTGATGCCATATAACCGTAAATAAAATGTGTTGAGTGCGTCGTTAAATAAAACATTTCTTTTGATAGCATTTTGTAGACGGTAATTTATTTATGTTACCATTCCAACAGCTGAAAATTTCAATAGACAATTTTTTCATTAATAATTAAGAAAACATGAATTAATTTAAGTGTATGCTGTGATTTATTAACCATAGTGATTGATTTAAAGAAAAAATTAAGTAGATGGCCAATTTTTTCAGAATCAGAGGGTGCAATGCACATACTGTCATCAACGCTTTTTTGTAAATTGTGAAGATAATGTCCAAAATTAACTATTATATATTTCTAGTAATATTATTAAAATCTTTTGACATTTCCACATGAAATTACACACACATATACAAAGAAGATCCACCTATGTAATTATAGCATTTTGTAGTCAGTTATATTATTTATGTTACCATGACAACAGCTGCAAATTTCAGTATATCATATTTTCATTAATAATTATGAAAATTATAATTAAAAACTAATAAGTAAATTTTCTTTGCATCTATACACTTTACGGCAATCTGATTGGTCCAGAGGTTCATATCTCGATGAACCGAAAAAATTTAAACCACGCTTACTACCTCCCACCCCCTGACTCGATCTACTTATGTTCAACAAGCCAGATTATTCTGGCAGTCATATTTAGATATTTTGAAGAAAACACATGTGAAAGTTACAAAAAATGTATGTGATAAATTAATGGAAAATGCTATAGCAGAGTAGACATATAGATCTAAAAAAAAAAAAACTTTGGCAAAAATCTGCCTGCATCCCCAATAAAAATGGGAGCCCGTAGGCTTATGCCGGTTCACTTTTTTTATGTTGGGCCCTGTTGCTTAGACCCTTGGAGTTGGGGGGGAGGTCAGAATTTGTTTATGTGTAGCACAAAATGTAGTTGGAATTGATTAGGAAATTTTTGAGAAGTCAAAAATGTGAAACGTTTATGCGTGACACACGGTAGTCCGAGCAGATGTAGAAAATATGCGCCCTACCGCAATAGGTCACTTGAGATGTCACACAAGTAAATGTTGAAAACATTATTATCAGAATCATGAATTTATATCTGTACAACTTCTGACATGTGGGCGAGGCGTAGCCCAGTGGTACAGCGTTAGCTTGATGCGCAGTCAGTTTGGGATTGATCCCCGTCAATGGGCCCATTGCGCTATTTCTCGCTCCAGCCAGTGCATCACGACTGGTGCATCAAAGGCTGTGGTATGTGCTATCCTGTCTATGGGATGGTGCATATAAAAGATCCCTTGCTGCTAATCGAAAAGAGTAGCCCATGAAGTGGCGACAGCGGGTTTCCTCTCTCAATATCTGGGTGGTCCTTAACCATATGTCTGATGCCATATAACCGTAAATAAAATGTGTTGAGTGCATCGTTAACTAAAAACATTTCCTTCCTTTCTTCTGACATGTTTATAGAGGGAGTGAAAGAAAAAGAAATCACTGGCGGTTGTATCTGGGTCAAACAGCGATAATATAGGTCAACTACACTTTGAAGTTTTTGCGATTTTTTATTTTATTTTTATCAACAATGTAGGATCGTTTTATTATTTGTGATTATTACATCCTGAATACATTTTATTTGCATGAAATAATTTGTTTAACAATTTTTGAGACAAAAACAATGTTTCGGGTCATTTCCTACACAACAGTGTCCACCCTGCTAAAAAGCATGTGGAAATGTTTTTTTAATTGTTATTTTTTAAAATTTAGTTTTCACCATTTTAAAAAAATAAAAAACATGATTACTTACTTTGAATCTATTGCAAACCATTATCCTACGGTAATTTTCACATATTATATAGGTCCATATCTACTGCACGATTTTTGGGGAGTGTTGCGTAACACGAAACAGATCGGATGATGTCGATGTTCTAAAAAACGATCCATAACTGTTGCATGGAAAAAAACATTGGGCCTCGCGGTGAGGGTGTCTATATCCCCAACACATCCACACCCATTGGTACAGGCCTGATGTACTAATCATAAGCGTATGGGGTCCCGTTTTGTTTTGTAGGGGTGGGAGGGGGAGAAAGGCAGGCTAATTTGTGCCCGAATTAAACGAAAATACCTGAAACTGAAAAACAACATTTATTAATTTTAGCATTACTACCAACCAGCTATGTATAATATAGGGTTTCAAACGAAGCACTACACATTTTTACATGGATTACAACTAATATTGTGGGAGAAATCATGGAAATATTAGTACATGATGAAACAGTTTCAGGCCAGCTCATTTTGTCCGAATATCTCTATCGTTTTCGGCATGACTGAATTCTCCTATAAACTCCCACCTAAAATCCTAGCACACACGCCTGATTTTTTATGCTTTAATCTATTTCAACAATAATAATAATTTAAAACCCCCCCCCCCAAAAAAAACCAAAACCTGTGCCGCTACATAATTATGTGTGACACGCAAAGAGAATGATCTGTGATTGGTTGTTGAAAATATTGTAGGTCAAGATATTCCCCAGACTAGTTAGCAGATATTCGTAACCCATCGTTTGTAATTCATTAAAAAAAGGAGACAAAAAATTATATATCCACTCAATACTGATTAATACCAGTGTGACTAATATGTATTGTTGAAAAGGAAAAAGGAAAAACTGGTAGAAAAACACGACGAAACAACGACAAAAACGAACACATATACGTATTCAATCATATAGTCGACGTAACTGTTCAAGCAAACATAGCTAGTTAGAATATTGTCTGCTGTAGTATGAGTAGTCATGTTGTAATTATTATTGAAAATGGTTAGCAGCACATGCAAGCAATGTGCATTACTGCTGGCAAATTGTATGGCGGGAAATGTGCTGTCACATGACCTGTTGTTTATAAATAGAAATGGGGAAATGGTGCTTTTCGATCACTGTTTATGACGTCTGATTACAACTATTTCATTGTGTTTGTACCTTTTTTTTTAGACATGCAAAGTGATACTTATTCTATTTTAATGCAACTGTCATGATGTAGTTCATATATAAGTGTATTATGACAAATTTGTACAAATAAAAGAAACCACTACCAAAAAATAAGAAACAATAACAAACAATACCATGCGCCATTTGACGGGTCATTTCTATTTTCAAAAAAATATAACATGTACAACAACAATTTAGCAAATATTTGGATATGTCATCCTAAGACTATTTATTGACATTTTCTTACTTTGTTTTTGACAAAAATGTCAACAATTATTTTAGAAAACAATTTTTAAATGAAAACAATGCTAAGTGACGTCATTGTGATGACGCTTGACATGTATACACGTCAGCGGCAGGACACGGGTTAATAGAAAAACCAATGTTATATTCTGAACAGAAATATAATTAAAGGCCTTCAAAAATGGGGGAAAATTATTAATAAAATATTTTTTTGCTATTTACTTAAATATGTTTTCCTTTTGAACAAAATAACTTAGAAGTCTTAAATTTGGAATTTACGTTCATTTACCAATGCAAAACGTATATTATTAATAGGAAGGAAAAATAAGCAAAATTGAGCAACTTTGAAATTTATGACATCATTAACCTGTCCATGGTGGCCATGTTGTTTGTCAGACTACCCCACTCCCGATAACTTTTTTTGTTAGGCAGGACAAGCTGGTCATGTTGCTTTGAAAAAAATCACCATGTCAGTTATTTTGATTTTGAGAAAAACCTTAAGTAAAAAAAAGTGAAATCCAAAATGGCCGCCATTTACTTTAACCAGGTCAAAATCGCAGGGTATGGTGTAAGGGCCAATGTGGTTGTTTGTCTGATGTCAAACTGTCAGTCATGTCATTACAGGTGTTTAGAAGAAATTGCTGAATTAAAAAACAGCAAAAATAGCAGGGAAATTGTAAAATAGTGTGCATATTTCAAGTTGATTGCTATATGCAAGCTCAAACAATATACAAATTATTACCTTATATAAATCGCCCATTTGTCAATCTTGTGCCCAAATTTCATTACTTTTAGATGAGAACATTTTGTTTTATAATTGTTTTAAATAGATTAAGTGCAAAAATACATGCAATATTCAGGATGGTTGCAATAGGCAAGTTCATAGGAGACCCATATTTTAACACATTAAATCTGATGAACATACCCTACATGTATGTTTTACTAAAATTTCATGACTTTTGGGAAAGTAGTTTTTGAGGCATGTGAGAAGTATTTGCTGGAATAATAATAAGAAGAAGAAGGAGAATTCTGTTGGTTACAATAGGTCTCCAACACTAGTCACTGGGAAACCTAAGTATGTTTTGTTTTTGTTTTTAAAACATGCATTGTGATGAACATCATTAAATTTATGATAGGTAAGAAATTTAATTCCATGGAATTCTTGTTCTTTCTTTTTCCTTCACATTATTGATGCTTTTTGGTCTTTAATAATGACAGATACTAAGTTGATGAATGTGGCTCAAGGGCAAAATTTCACATTTTTAAATACTTAGGTGTTCACTTTTACAAGCAATTGATTTGTGGGACTTGTTGAAACAATTTTATACATCCTGACATTATTATGGTTTATAATTACATGAAATAGAACCTCATTTTATTTTCAGTTGTATCTTGAGACAAAGACAAATTTTGATGCATTGAATGCTCAGCACAAAGAGGTGATAGAGGAACTTAAGATGCTGCATGAAAAGGTACTCAGCGTTCTCACTACTGGATTAATTTTTGGGGGAAACCATGTTGAGGGGGTACAGGTTTATAACTTTTAATCATATATTTTCACTTAAAATATTTATAAATAAATCAAATAATGTTCACATGTGAACAGGTAAGTACTGTTTTCGTGTTTATTTTCCCTAATGTTTCGGATATTTTAGATCAAGTACTTCGATTTAAAATTATGCTTTTTTTAATAAAGTTTTACTTACTTACGTGTAATTGGTTTGAGCTGTTCAGTATTTAGGGCCATTGTTCTCAATTACTGTGTTGATCTTGCTGACCACAATTATTTTGTTAGAAATGAACTTGAATTCATATCCCGATATTTCTTTAATTTTGTTGCTGGTATTATCAAATTAGCTGTCACAAACAGCTATCGATTACTCGAATGACTGCAATGTTCCGCCATTGTTGTCAAATGAAAATACTTGCCGCACTAAAAATTCCCAGGTATTTTCCATTGAAAAACAAAAATTAAATCCACCATAGTCTTGATAAGTCTGTTCCCTGTTGTTCTATTATTTTTTCCAATCAGTGTTAGAACAGCAGGAAATATGAATTAGGAAATGCTCTGTATGGAGTGTACAGTGAACCAACTTGTTTGACGTCTGGCGAGATACATTGGTGGCACTAAAGTTTGTGCAACTTAGCATTTGTGTTATATTTTAAAGGGGCAGACCCTAATTTTTAAACACTAAGGCATATTTTTCAGAGTCTGTGATGTTGAAATACCCATAAAAATAGACTAAAATGCGACTACATAATTGTTACTTCTCAGACACACATGCGTTTTTAAAAATATGAAAGATGCATTTTGTGGTATTAGAAACACCAGGATGACCAGAAACACTTTGATTGTAGGGAAATGGATAATCTAAACAATAAAATATAAGTAACATTTGATTTCAGTGATCATAAACGGCTCTAATAGTGAAAAATATGCCTTAGTGTTTAAAAACAAGGGTCAGTCACTTTAAAGTCAAAATATATCTTTAAAAGTATTTGTTTTACTGGCACGGTACAATGCAACAATAAACGTGTTACTGCAGGAAGTAAAGTATTTGTTTCACTGGCCCGGTACAGTGCAGCAATAAGCGCGTTACTGCAGGAAGTAAAGTATTTGTTTCACTGGCACGGTACAGTGCAGCAATAAGCGCGTTACTGCAGGAAGTAAAGTATTTGTTTCACTGGCCCGGTACAGGGCAGCAATAAGCGCGTTACTGCAGGAAGTAAATTATTTGTTTCACTGGCCCAGTACAGTGCAGCAATAAGCGCGTTACTGCAGGAAGTAAAGTATTTGTTTCACTGGCCCGGTACAGGGCAGCAATAAGCGGGTTACTGCAGGAAGTAAAGTATTTGTTTTACTGGCCCGGTACAGGGCAGCAATAAACGCGTTACTGCAGGAAGTAAAGTATTTGTTTCACTGGCCCGGTACACTGCAGCAATAAGCGGGTTACTGCAGGAAGTAAAGTATTTGTTTCACTGGCCCAGTACAGTGCAGCAATAAGCGCGTTACTGCAGGAAGTAAAGTATTTGTTTCACTGGCCCGGTACAGGGCAGCAATAAGCGTGTTACTGCAGGAAGTAAAGTATTTGTTTCACTGGCCCGGTACAGGGCAGCAATAAGCGCGTTACTGCAGGAAGTAAAGTATTTGTTTCACTGGCACGGTACAGGGCAGCAATAAGCGCGTTACTCCTGGAAGTAAAGTATTTATTTCACTGGCCCGGTACAGTGCAACAATAAACGCGTTACTACAGGAAGTAAAGTATTTGTTTTACTGGCACGGTACAGTGCAACAATAAACGCGTTACTCCTGGAAGTAAAGTATTTGTTTCACTGGCACAGTACAATGCAACAATAAACGCGTAACTACAGGAAGTAAAGTATTTGTTTCACTGGCACAGTACAATGCAACAATAAACGCGTTACTACAGGAAGTAAAGTATTAGATAATTTTTTCAAGCTCAAGTAATAAACGTTTTTTTAGTGGTACCTCTATTTACTGGCCTGCATGATGGCACATAAGTCTGCGCAGCAACAAGTAAAACAACCACTTCTGTTGCTACTGTTCACAGAAACAACAACAGATCCAAACAAAAAATACTTCCTATTATAGTTTATTTCAGGTTAATTTAGTTTATGAAAATAAAATAAATATAAATGGTGTTCCATGCTCCTTAGTTTGGATTACATAAAATGACAATATGAAAAAAGCCAATGTCAAAATTTATTATCATTATTCAGCAAACATCTGTAATTAACTGTAAATAGTGTCGAATTTACAAAGCCTGTTTAAGTCTTACACATGTGTAACTACATACATTTACAGTGCTTAAACACCTGTTTAAGTCTTACACATGTGTAACTACATACATTTACAGTGCTTAAACACCTGTTTACGTCTTACACACATGTAACTACATACATTTACAGTGCTTAAACACCTGTTTACGTCTTAACATGTGTAACTACATACATTTACAGTGCTTAAACACCTGTTTACGTCTTAACATGTGTAACTACATACATTTACAGTGCTTAAACACCTGTTTACGTCTTACACGCATGTAACTACATACATTTACAGTGCTTAAACACCTGTTTACGTCTTACACGCATGTAACTACATACATTTACAGTTCTTAAACACCTGTTTATGTCTTACACGTGTAACTACATACATTTACAGTGCTTAAACACCTGTTTATGTCTTACACGTGTAACTACATACATTTACAGTGCTTTAACACCTGTTTACGTCTTACACATGTGTAACTACATACATTTACAGTGCTTAAACACCTGTTTAAGTCTTACACATGTAACTACATACATTTACAGTGCTTAAACACCTGTTTAAGTCTTACACGCATGTAACTACATACATTTACAGTGCTTAAACACCTGTTTACGTCTTACACGCATGTAACTACATACATTTACAGTGCTTAAACACCTGTTTATGTCTTACACGTGTAACTACATACATTTACAGTGCTTAAACACCTGTTTACGTCTTACACGCATGTAACTACATACATTTACAGTGCTTAAACACCTGTTTACGTCTTGCACGTGTAACTACATACATTTACAGTGCTTAAACACCTGTTTACGTCTTACACGCATGTAACTACATACATTTACAATGCTTAAACACCTGCATTTAAGAAAAACAGGCTTTGTAAAATAGGCCCATAGTGTTTCAGATCTTGTATTTTAAAGTGCGTGTGTACAGCGCACTTAATTTCAATCTGGCGAGTGTGAAAAAGAACACACGTGACACTTAACAAACAGCGCACGTAAAATAATTTTGTATATTGATTGCCACTATTTACCGTATGTAGCTGATAGAAAGATCCGTTTAATAATACCCAAAACATTTTTTTATGAGAACGGTAGTGTCCATGCAAGATTTTAATATATGACTGGTACTTACCTTTGCTATACAAATCTGAAAAAACAGGTTTAATAAACACCTTCGAAGACGTACCAATCCGATCAAAACTTCTTTGCCTATTTAACTTAGGCCTATTATTAATTAGAAATAGTCCACTTTTGTAAGGTAATATATCACAACCTCTGATAAGGATAACTCATTTATACTGTTCATATAGTTATTACAAAAAGAGAAAAGGGATTCAATTAAATAATGGCTTCTGTAGCCTACACAAATGAACTTGTTACAGAAATCAGTGAAATCGGTAAAATTGTGTCAATTAGTTCATAACTGTTGGCCTACAAAGCTTACCTGAGGTCCCCAAAATGGCAATCGTAAAAAGAAGGAAAAGAAATGATAATAGGTATGTAGGAATATGGTATTTTTTTGTTACATCTATTATTTTTATTTTTTATCTTTAAAAAAAATCAAATAAAACTTCATTTAAATATTTGTATTTCAGCCAGAGGTTAATGAATGTACATATGTTATTTATATATGTATCTTTGTACACTATAGTAACAGTAATCAAGTATCATTGCCAACTATTTAATTTTTGTTTCTTTTGTTATAAAGTCACAGACCATGTGACTGGAACATGATTTGATGCAGTATGTGGCATATTGACCAATCAGAGCTATCAGGGTCAGATTATTTTTACTCTTGGAATTCTTCACGCACTGATGATGGTGTCTAAAATTATGGGGTTCTTTATTATGGCATGCCACATTTGGAATAAAATCCTTTGTAATGCTTGATTGTGTCAGAGTTTGTATATTTTTTGGTGGGCCGTTCTAGATCAATGACGTCATACTGAGCCGTTCGTAACTTGTAGCGGTTAGTCAAATGGCGTGTTACAAAATGTTGAGGGAGGGAGATAGGTTGCGTAATTGTTGAATTAAAAATGCCACGTCAATGTCAATGTACCAACCAACGCTATCAATTAAAGTAATTGTAGGACTATGTTTCATGAGTTATTTAAAAAGTGTTTTAATAATATGAGTTGGTAGTGCGCACCTGAGATGCTTGGGTCGTAGTTCATGAACCACTTGCTTGGTACCAGTGGGTTTTTTCCATACCAACTATCCTAATCGTTTGTTGTACATAATTATGAAATTCAAAACAAGTTGATACCTACATGTTTAGCTGCACATTCATCAAACCATCTAACACTGAAAAGGTATATATATAGTGTGCATAAAATTATTTGAATAGTACATATTGAAATTAAAAAATCAAATTGTCTGTGAAAAGAAGTCAGACTACACTAATGAACCAAACAACATAAAATTAGAAGAAAACATTATTGGTTTATTTGTTAATTTTTGCAACATATGTCTCTGCATTTACATGTACCAATTACTTCATAAATTAATGCTTGATTTTCACTCGCCTTAACATTTTGATGAATGTGATTTTTCACTCGCCTAAGCGTTTTGAGGTGTGCGATTTTTCACTCGCCTTTGTTTTTCAAAAGCCAAGGACTGGTGTCATTAACTATATGATATAGGACAAAGATAATTATGAAACGGACGATAGCTAAATATAGACCATGCCATCAGCTTTAGTCTGCAGCCATATTGGTTGTTTTATGTCACTTGGAGGGAAATTCAAAGTATGTTTGGATGTTTAAGTTTCATATAAATATATATTCACAATCAAGATGTTATTTTGGTAATTGTTTTATTAATTAAATTTATGTTGTTTGTTTAAAAATATACCCCAACACTTCTTTCAAGACGTAATTTAACATAATTAACATGTGCGGACTTGATGCCGCGCAAACTTATATGACATAAATGTATCTCGCCTACAGTATCCAGAAGGTTAAATATTGAAGTAGACATATTGTGCAGGATGATTCTTCTAGTTAAGAAAATCTGTACCAAGAATTTCAGTTTGGCAAATTTACATTTGTAGAGAAATATTATTGGAATTTGTCATGAGTTTACTTGTATTATTGACATACCAAATTATTGGCTGGAAGTACCATACACTGGGGTTTTTTTCACCTAGGGCTATTATTATATAATAGTTTGGGTTTTTTTTTCATAAAAAGACCATTACATACTCTACAAAAATATTAAGTGGAAATAGTGCATTTTATTGTGTCCTACAAACTGTATTAACTGTCAGAAATTGGTATTTGTCTCCTTTTTTCTCTCAATAGATCTCTCATTTGACAATGTGTTTTAAAGCTTTGTATACCAGGTCACCGTTGTGTCTTATTTGCCTTTATATGCCATAATAATAACAATAAAATAGATTATCACAGCGATTTCTGGTTTACAGGTAACATGTCTAGAAGATGAACGGAAACTCAATGAGAAAACAATGTCGGAGTACAAAGAAATTATGCAGAGACAAAAGGGCGAGAACAAAGAACTCCAGGCCAAGGAGAATGAATTGACAGTCTTGCAAGATGATTTCAATAGGTATGTTTTCTCTCCAACATGTTACCACTGTGAAACCCCTCTAAACCAGACTGGTCTGCTTTTGAGGGAATTCGAGTTTATAGCAGGTTTAGTTTTGAGGGATTTCATTGTACATTGAAAGGAAAGTAGCATAAATGAAAATATGTTGGCATAGATAATAGAGTTGAAAGAAGCCAAAAGAAAAACCAATTCAGTTTAAACATGTGAATTACAAAGAGTTTGGAGTCCAAGATCAAGATAGGTTTTTGCTAATTCGTGAATTACTTATTACTACAGATGTTTTATGGTTCCATGTAGCTGTTTTCTGCTATGTAATTTACAGGGGTATTATCATTTCTTTTGAACTTAACCTGACCTCAAAGTAATGACATTTTCCCCTATTTTAGTAGACTGGTCTAAATTTATTGTTTCATCATTTCACGTTGTCTATGTAATTGATATTTATAACAAATTTAGTGATAATACTTTTTTCTTTTCAACATCACCTGTCAATCTAGTGCATATTCCCCTGAGGATAGTAATCTGGTTAGAACATCCCAACAATCTAAGCCTAACGTTCTACTGTGCAGCCCTTCCTGTCCCAGTCACGTGACTGTAACTTCCTTCTTTTTTAGTTAACAATGTCAGATGTTAGTACTTCTTATATTTTGTGATCTTGCCTCAAATGCAAGAAATGTATGGCGGGGCAGCGACTCCTATGAACTCTGTTCTTTGGGACCGACGGAGTTCAGTGCAGATCTTCGTGTCCTAGCCCAGTGGGCTAAGAAGGCCAAGTCTGTGACGGCTCCAGCTTTTGCCATGCAACCTTCCATCGCTGATTCCGTGTCCGTGAATTTACGCAGACCAGCAACCATCTACTGCTTCTGTCATGGTGCTTGCTGCAACCATGCCTACATGCAATACGGAACCCGTGGCCCACGGGACTCGTTCAACTGCAATGAGACGATCATTTCACTCATCTTGAGAGAAGTGTCGACCATCCACTAGTCATTGGAGCAGTGATTGCAGTGGTTTCCACGGTCTTCCACAAGTTATTCGCAGTAGAGACACAAGATTCGCAGTCTAGATCAAGCTTCACAGGCAGTCGACAGGTCCTGTCAGGACTGTATACATTCTGGATCGCCACAACATTCCAGCACAACTGATCGGCATGCCTGTTCACTGCTTTCTACTGGCCGCTTCAAGAGAAGGCATCACTCACGCAGTCTTAAGAATCAGACTTAATGGGGAGCTGACAGGACCGTCCACGGTTCGATTCACCACGGCCGTTCAGCACTGGTGATTGACATGCATGTTCGCAGCTTCTGAAGATTTGTCCTTATGTCATTTCACAACCAATGGTCATAGAGGAAATGTATTATAGCACACCTTTGCAGGTATAATGCTGCCACGGTTCCAGGACTTCAGGCCATTGTCACTTCGGGTGACCCTACTCTGTAGCATACAGTGGATCTGATGAATGGCACCGATGGTAGACCCGGGTAACAGGTCTACGGCAACTTCCACTCAGCCACAGAGTGGATGCGCAACCTAGAAGCCTTCCGGCTTTGGACACCACACGTCGACCTGTTCATGGCAGGCTTCAGTTGTCAGCTGAGGTTGTACATCTCAACGGTTCCGGATTTGGAAGTTCTCGATCTCGACACACTAGCCATCAGTTGGTATTGTCTGGACACTTTTATGCGTTCCCTCCACCAATAATGCTCCAGCAGTTTTAATAGTCAGAGTCTGGTATCCCGACCTCATACATCTCGTGGATCCAGATCCTCTACATCTACCCCATTGGGATCGCCTCCTGCTTCATCCCATGTCGAGACAGCACCAACCCAATCCACGCTTGTTCCAGCTACACGTGTGAACCTTATCTCTGAGGGTTTAAACAGGAAAGATTTCTCTTCTAAGACCATGGCGGCGATACTGAAAATGCACTGTGCATCCACTGTGCATCCACTGCTGCTGCATATAAAATCTGGTGCCTGTGCTACACCGATTGTGCATCTGGTAAAAGCTAAAACCTCAGACTATTCGTGTGGAGAAGTTAGTAGACTTTTTGCTGTATCTCTGGTCAACATTGAAACTCAACGGCTCCACCATAGGGGGCTACATCGCAGTCATTGCGACGGTTCATGACTCAGCAACTGGTACCATGCTGGCAACAGTGCCTGAAATTCATGCTATGGTCAAGGGTTTCAAACACGACGACCAGGTCCAACATTTTTGTCTACCGAAATGAAACCTAAACCTTGTTCTGAGATCCTTGTCCAAAACACCTTATGAGCTGAGGTGTCCTTAGAGGTTTTGACAAGGAAGACTGTGTTCCTGCTGGAGTGGGCTACGGCGGTGAGATGCTATGGATGTGGACATGATGCGGTTCCACAGAGACAACACCTCAATTACACTGGGCCTCCTGATGAACTTTGTGGCCAAGAACCCGTTTCCTGTGTTCTGTCTGAGCCCTCAAGCATTACATCGAGTGAACTAAGTCTTTTCGCAAGCATCGAAAGCACCTGTTCCTCTCATGCAACCAGAGCCATTTGAAAGACATCACTAAGAACACAGTTTCCACTTGGATTTGCTCTACGATCCTGTGCTCTTACCAAGCTGAGTGATTACCTCCACCATCGGCATCTAACCTGCATGCACTTGCTGCCATGATGCCGCTGCACTGCAATACACCTATTAACAGTATCTTAACAGGGTGAATCCTACCAAATCAAATCCCATAGATGACAATAGTAACATATGTGGCTAAAACTCCTACCTGCAGTGTATCTATCAACATAAATGCCACGGACATAAATACTATCATCCCTCATCCTTAAAGTGAATCAGAAAAAATTGGGGGTGAAGCTGCTAATTTCTGAGATAACGGGTAGCATCTGTGACTACCCTAGTTCCGCAGAAAAATTTACTACTTTTTGTACAGGTACCCCAAATGTGTTTCAAGCACATGGCTACTTGACACAGTGGTACTAGATGAAATAAAATTGCATAGATTTTTGCCCAGATGAAACTATTTTTTTTTACAACCAACACACTCACATTATCACCAATCACTGGGCTTGTGGTGTTAACTTCTCTATCAAAAGTTTGGTGCACCTCAAACTTTATCCACTGACTCGATCTTTGCCAACTACTATCTTTGAGATGTATCCGGCGAAGATGTGGAGGGATTCCATCATCTGGGTCCTGTGGTTGCAGCACAAGCTCTTGTTAACACTGGTCATCCTCATAGCTGCTGATATCTGTCTGATTCACGAATTGCACCCTGAGATGTGCAATGAATCGACAAGTGAGGACTCGACTTTGACAATTGTTTGTTGCACCATTTTGAAGTTAAAGCACTGGTTGGTGACAGGACTTTTGTCAGAATAACATTAGTCCGTTTTATGCACAGCACATTGGCAACATGTTTCCACCTAATTGAGCTAGCAATTCACTGTTTACTAGAAAGAAAAAACAGGGGGATGATTTAGTATAATGTTCTGATGGATGCACCCATAAGATTGTTGATGTCACTAACACAAGAATTGCATGCGAGATTATCTAACACCTGCATCCCTGGTGGCTACGCTTACCCACCCTGTCAGAACCCATTTGTTGGATAATGAGATCGCAATTCTTTACGTAATACACGGGATTGTTCCTCCACACCATTGACGGATGCCACGATTACCACTGTCAGTACTAACAGCATGGTTTTGGTCTGTTCCGGGCATCCCATGGGGGATGAGCTAACCAAGGCTGGCCTTTTTCTTCCACTGTGTCAGATTCCTACCGGTCCATGGGGAGAAGACGTGTGCATCTTCGGAGTATTGAACCCGGTGCCATCTGTTAAATGCTACACTAGTTTGAGGACAGGTGATGTTGAAAAGAAATGGAGAAAACTTGAAGTGTTTTCTCTTTTACAGATACGTCACCTGTCCTCGAGGATTTATACCCGTTTCCAGTTCTCTGTGATTTGCACAGAAAAAAGAAGGAAGTTACACAGTCACGTGACCGGGACAGGAAGGGGTGCACAGTAGAAATATTTTAGGCCATCCCATTGGCTGTTGGGATGTTCGAACCAGACTATTATCCTTAGGGGAATATGCACTAGTTCGAGGACACGTGATGTATCTATAAAAGAGAAAACACTCCAAGTTTTCTTCAATTTGTTAATATTGCAGGGCTCAGGACATGATAAAAACGCTGGATAGAGACATATCTGATTTGATGGTAACCAATAAAGATTTGGTTTCTGACATGGAAGGCTGCCGTCGTCGCGAATCTGAATTGCTTGACCTTACAGAAAAACTGAGCCGTAAAAATGCTAAGTTGCAGTCTGATAATACTAATTTAAATAATCAGGTACAATGGAATGTTTTGTTTTAAATTATATGCACAAACACAAATGTATTTATTCTTGGGGACTGATTTGGGTGGGTTTTGATTGGTGTTTGTGGAAATTATCAGATTTGAGGGTTTGAGGCATTTGTTCCCCAATACTGCAGGAATAAAATATAAATAATAGTTTTCTTGTATTTAACAAATTTCAGAAAGTACACATATAAATAAAAACATCTTGCCTTCATAAATGACCATATGGAACCAACCCCTGCAATTAACAAAATTACTTCAACAACAAAAATGCTGTGGAAATATAATGTTTTACCGTTAACATGTTTCCAACTCTGGATTATAAGTCAATCTGAATGATGAGTTTGTTATTTGTTTCGTTTGACAATATGCCATAAGATTCATTTATACCAGTGGAGGTATTCATCTACTGTTGTATTTTTTGTGCTGTGGTGTCGTTAAACATTCATTCATCGACTGAAGGAAATGTAACTGTTAACTCGCGAATGACACGTGCATGATCAAGAAAAATGGGGTTTTAAGGGGATGATTATGTAACATATACAGCGTACTCAGTCCACAGTGATGTACCAGTTCAACTTTATCTTTTAATTATATTACATTAAAGTGTCTGAATATATTTAATGCGCTATACAATTAAAATAATTTACCTTAATAACGGCATAATTTTTGTTAGGAAATCTGTCACCAATACCGAATGCCCTCCTTTTAAACCCAAGTAAATAGTTTTTCTTTTAGATTAGACCACTCGGCACTAGAAAAGGGTAGTATATTTTGTCAATATAAATTACAGAGAAAATTTTATTAAACTATCGGAACGATCTCTCTCAATATATATGTATGTCTACAAATATCTCATCATCAGGCCAACCATAACACTTCAAGTGACTTGTAGGAGTGTATTTTGAACGTTTTACAAAAGATAGAACACCCATACTGCACCATAGCAACGGTTCAAGAATGTATAAGCTGCCACACCCTCAACCCTGCAATCCAATGGCTCCTGCATTGCACCTGCTATGAAAAGTTAACATACAGGGCTAGCTCTGGCACTCGCCGTATTCGCCAATTGCGAATTTTGAAAGCAGTTGTCGAATTTTATTTTAATTTGGCAAAATAATTTCAGGTAATAAAGTGTATGTTATTTTTAACAACAAAGAAAAAATCCATCTTGAAAAAAAAATCCAATATAGACCATTGTGGAAAAAAAGTAGCTGGGAATGAAAAACACCACGGCATTGTCGAAAAAAAAAAGAGAAAAAAAGTTTTATTTAACGACGCACTCAACACATTTTATTTACGGTTATATGGCGTCAGACATATGGTTAAGGACCACACAGAGTTTGAGAGGAAACCTGCTGTCATGGGCTACTCTTTCCGATTAGCAGCAAGGGATCTTTTATTTGCGCTTCCCACAGGCAGGATAGCACAAACCATGGCCTTTGTTGAACCAGTTATGGATCACTGGTCGGTGCAAGTGGTTTACACGTACCCATTGAGCTTTGCGGAGCACTCACTCAGGGTTTGGAGTCGGTATCTGGATTAAAAATCCCATGCCTCGACTGGGATCCCGAACCCAGTACCTACCAGCCTGTAGACGGATGGTCTAACCACGATGCCACTGAGGCCGGTTACACGGCATTGTCGATTGCCTTGGGCAATTGCAGGGGTTGTGAAACAGCTTTTAACTACTCAACATGTTTTGATTCAACTCTTTTTTTTTTTTTTTTTTTTTTTTTTTCTTTTTTTTTTTTTTTTTGGTGCATGCAATATTTTGTTTGTTCTTATATAGGTTATTACACATTCATTCATTCATTCATTCATTCATTCATTCAGGTCATCAGTTTAATGAGTGAAGCTGAAAACAAGAATAAGAAAATCCAGGAGTTGGAAGCAAAGGTGCAAGATCTGGTGAGTTGATGTTTCTTTATTAATTTTGTTTATTAATTTTAATATAACATGTCAGCATTAATTTAACAATGTGGTACTGGTTTTGAGTATATAAAGAAAATAGTCTTTTTTATTAAATCTAATCCAGAACAAGTATTAAACATTAAAAATAACTGAAAAAGCAAGTTTACAAAATGTCTTCATTTTATTTTCAAGGTATGTTGAAAGGAGTGTATACAGTAGAACAGTAGTGTTCTCGCTGCTCCATTAAAGTGGGGCAGCCCGCCTCGCTATTGCATTTTGCCACCCTCCTTTACTTTTCGGTGCCCCTCTTTATTTTTCTGTGACCTCTTTATTTTTCCGTACCCTACTAATATTTTACAGCACCTATCTCAGTTATTTCCAAATGCACACTGACGAAAAACTTCAGTAGCTTGCGACAGTTACCATAACGTAATTTTACACTATTTTTAACAGCCTCTATTTGATCCCATACCTGTATCCATTTGTATGTTTGATACACACAGTAAAAGTTATATTATACTTTGAGCAATGAATTTTTTATCTTTTTTTATGGATTGGGCAATCTCCAACTGAAAAACCACTTATTTAGTGCCAAATATGTCACGTGATCAAAACGGTCATTCTGTCTTTTATTTTTACTAATTATCATCTGATATTTTGTTCTCAGTTGCAGATTTAATTGGTTGTAACTGATGATTTTTACTTTCTGTCATTCTGTTTATTCAGCAATTCTATATAAAATATTATAAACTTTTAATTTTGTGGGGATATAACCACTTGTAAAAACAATGGAAGTGGTAGTGTTTTTCATTAAAATAAAAAAAACATTTGAAGAACACTGCAGTATTATGTAAAGATTTAAACAAATTATATGTGTTTTTATTTTTAGGTTGAAACACTGGCTAGTGTGAAGAAGTCGTTGCAGGAGGAGGTTGACTCTTTAAAGGCAGAGTTAGGCAGTAAAACTAAAGATGGTTAGTATACAGCTTTCAATTATCTCTTCCTTTTTGTGGCTGGTTATCCAGCTACATTAAATTAGAATTATATGCAGGCTGGATCATAAACAAAATGTCCCAATATTGCTTAAATGTGCAAACGTACATTTTAAGTAATGGTTAATTTTCAGTTTCATGGTAAGTCTATAAAATGAGGGCTAGTGACCTGACCTGACCTGACCAAACTTGGTCACATCACAGTTACACAACATTTTAAAATGTCAACTCACTGTTTCAGGTGTAAAGTGATATTCTGCTAGCCTCTGAACATGACAATTTCATTAATTTTTAGATATGTCTAATGACTTATGTACAATATATTTTTTGTTGTGAAAGACTTTACTTTTTATTAGTTAGCTGACAGACAATTCAAGTGGCGACTACCTAACATGGGACTAGTACACCTTTAGGTACACTGTAAAAATGTATAAATTCCTAATCCATTGTGAATACTAATATATAGAGAATGACGTCGGATATCTGCTTTATCCTGTGATGGTAAGAATGGGAAATTCTACGAGGCTCTGCCAAGTGGATTTCTCATTCAGCCTGAACAGGATAAAGCAGATATATGACATCATTAACTAGTTATTATTATCTTTATCCTGCACACCATAAAAATTAAGGAGAAAAGCTACTATTTCTGTTATTTTACGATGACCTAGAGGTCAAATGAGCGATTTTGTAATGTAGCTATGTGTGTGGCGTGACAAGAGTGATGTCAAAAGTGATATCCTGCTAGTAGCAGAATATGACTGCTTTATCTGTATTGGTTGCAGGATAAATCTAATTATCCATGGTGCTATATAGATATATAGATCCATGGTGCTATATAGATATATAGATCAATTGTGCTATATAGATATATAGATCCATGGTGCTATATAGATATATAGATCCATGGTGCTATATAGATATATAGATCCATGGCGCTTTATCTGTATTGGTTGCAGGATAAATATATAGATCCATGGTGCTATATAGATATATAGATCCATGGTGCTATATAGATATATAGATCCATGGTGCTTTATCTGTATTGGTTGCAGGATAAATATAATTATCCATGGTGCTATATAGATATATAGATCCATGGCGCTATATATTAGATATTTGTCATTATTAAACTTAAAGTTAAACTGAGCAGCTATTCTTGAATTGGTGAACTATGAAAACCAAATATATAAAACATTATAGCTGTCTTTTATTCTTAACCTATTTATTTAATGTTTGAAATGTTTATATATAAAACAATTGACTTTGTTTTAGTGGAAAAATACAAGCAGTGCTTTGAAGATGAAAAAGATGTTGTCCGTACATTAAAGAAAAGACATGTCAATAATGTGAAGGTTAGTTTTATGCAATAAAATAATAGTGATTAGTTTTTCTTTTACCAATATGAATTGCATTGTCACTTTAAAATACAATGATATAAATCATCCTGCCTCAGCTAGCAGACAGTGTAGACACATGTATATTGGCTGACAAAAATCTTACATTTGAATCTGCAATAAAATTTTCTAAAGCAGCTACCTTTCAAAAGGTGTTCCCATCCATGTTTTTTATTAAGAACTTTATAATACATTTCAAGACAGTCCACAGTAGTTTTTATCTCGGATTTTCCATTTGAATTTTGTCAAAAAAGCCAGAATAATGCAATTGATGAACAAAACATTTGACTAACACTGGTTTTCGCCGCAATAGGATCTGACTCGACAGTTGCAACAAGCTCGTAAGAGGCTGGAAGCACTGGAAAACCACACGGAGAAGGATGCAGTCAGCATGGGGTCGCGTACCAGTTCAAACGGCTCGCTCAACACTGTGGATAGAGAGAACTCGGCACATACATCAAGTAACCACAGCTCAGCTGCCAACTCCAGGGCACCCAGTCAAGAACAAGTGAGATTTAGTACACATGTAATACTTTCATCACGGTTTTCTGCAGAGAAGTTGACCGATAACAATATAAAAATTTTCTCCTTTCATCTTTCCCAGTGTTGCATAAGTGGACACACGTTTACTGCATTCACCATTTCATATTTCCTGCTGTCTTACACAAGCCAAGGTACTGGTCAGAAATAATAATAAAACAACTGGAAATAGCTTTAAAAGAGACAATGGTCTATTTACTTTTTCGTTTTTATATGAAAAATACTTTTTGAATTTTGTTTGGCAACAATAGTAGAATGATGTGGTAATTTTGAAGAATTGATAGCTGATTGGCTAGCCACCTATAATTTCATTTTCATCTATTATTTCTATTCTTAATGTCATCACTGTTCAATAATCTAAAGGTTAAATAATAATATATACCAAAACTCATAATTTAATATTCAAAAGAATTGGTTCTTGGGTTACTGAATGTCTCAGTAACTACAAAAATGTTTGTTATTTGTCTATTACTTGAGTAATTCCCTTCTATGTATTTGTTTTAAATGCATTCATCATAATAAACTGAATTTGGAACATGTTACAAAATCAATGCATAAAATTTGCTTTTAACCTTCTGATGTCACGCAAGTCTACATACTGTACACAGTATACATTGCATTCACCAATTCATATTTCCTGCCGTTTTGTACACGACACTCACTGAAAATAATAATAGTACTATAGGAAATAGATTTATTAACAGTATGACAGCTTTAGTTTTTCGTTTTTCAAGAGAAAATACCTGTGAATTTTAAGTTGAAAAAAAGTAGTTTTCAGCAAGTATTTTTGCTTGACAACAATGGCAGGATGTCGCGTTCATTTTCAGGGATCGATAGCCAATTTTTTTTGCATAATTTTAATCAACATCTGATATAAAATATCATAAAAATTAAAAAAACACTCAAAAATAATACTTACCGATTCAAATATAAACTTTATTTTATGTATTTATAAAACATTTTAAGTAAAAATGTGAGTAAAAGTTATAAATTTGTACCCCCTCATCGTGTTTTTTGTCAAAAATTAATCCAGTAGTCTGACAGGTAAGGTCTCCAAACCCTTGTTAGTGCTCCGCAAGGCTCAATGGGTAGGTGTAAACCACTTGCACCGACCAGTGATCCATAACTGGTTCAACAAAGGCCATGGTTTGTGCTATCCTGCCTGTGGGAAGCACAAATAAAAGATCCCTTGCTGCTAATTGGAAGGGTTAGCCCTTTTAGTGGCGACAGCGGGTTTCCTCTCAAAATCTGTGTGATGCCATATAACCGTAAATAAAATGTGTTGAGTGCGTCGTTAAATAAAACATTTCTTTCTTTCTGACAAGTAAGGTCATTAGATTAGATTTGAAATAAAATTTTCATTAAAGATATTGGAAGCATGTCAGCCTTAAACCAATACACTCTGAAAGAGGACATATCTGATGATTTTATTGTAAAGCTTTAGCATTGAGTTAATTATCTTTTTATCTGACAAAATGAGCAAGATGACAAGTATGCATGGCCCTTTGTTGGTTTCAGGAGTATCCAGTGATTACAGAACAGGTGGAAGTAGACAAGCATGTTCTAATTGAGCGCATTGTCAGATTACAGAGAGCCCATGCACGAAAAAATGAAAAACTAGAATTCCTTGAAGATCACATTCAACAGCTGTTGGTAGAAATCCAGAAGAAAACAAAGTAAGTCTTGATATGTAAATTGTAGTGAGTGTCACATGGAAGACCAGCCTGTATTGGTGTGCAGTCAGATTTGTACTCTAATAATTGCTTTAATACATCCTTTCTGTGATTTTCATTCTTTTTTAGTTTTTCCCTAAAAAATGTCAGTTGACATATAAATAGTAACGGGATGAGGCCCAGTTTGTATAGTTCCGTACTGTTTATGCCACAGGTGTCCGAGGTTATGGCAGTATAAATTTTCATTTAAATGTGTGATATTTATATTTACTATAAAATAAGTGGAAGTAGGTTATGTCAAAAATAATAGATTGAAAACTACATCTCAGATATGTGCCTGTGTGTTCATGTCCTGCACACCATGTTTGTGTTATAACACATTCTCATTCAAAAACAACTCGTGTGTGTCCATTTCTGTTTGGAATTATAATGTAATTTGCTGTAAATAATTATTTTTATTTTAGTATTAAGTATTACTGCTGTTTATATATGAAATAATTCAGATGTATGTTAACTGTAAAATTGCATTGAATTTATTAATTTTGAATGCTTTAATTAATCTTTGTTTCATTATTTACAGAATCATACACAATTATTTTATGCGAGAAGAAGCAGGAACATTGTCACCAGACTATATGGATGAAAACAAAGTATTTATTTACTATATTATGTGTATATGCATTACCAATGTACTCGTAATACTTGACCTCCCATGGTTTTTGTCTGTCTTCAAGGTGACATTGTCTGTTGCATGAGGTCCAGAGAAACAATGTGTGTGCATCATGGCATGTATTGATCACTGATCAGTTTTATCAATTTACATTTCTATTTTCAGTAAATATGTTGTTTAATTACATATTAATCCACCTTTTGAAAATATGTTGTTAATTTTTAGCAGCTGCTATATGTACTCATAATACAAGAATCCAACTGGTGCCTGAAAAAAAAAAAAAAAAAATTTCTGTTGTGGAAAAATCTAGGAATTTTGTAAATTTTTGAAAAGTTGATTTGTGTTAAGTTGAAGTGGGTTTTTTATGTAGATGGTTTATAGTTTTAAAATTAAAAAAAAAAATTCTTCAAATGTGTGGAATGTGAGAGGAAAAGTTGTAGAAATTTAATGCATGCATGCAAAAAAAGAAACCCTTTGATGTTAATTTGTAATGATGCATATTAAAAGTAAATTTTTATTTTTTATTAAGAAACATCAATATAATTTGTTGCTCTGTACTATTGTATATAAGCTTTGATATAATATTTCAGGGGTGCAGAAAGTACTCACCTGCTTGCCAAATGTGATAAAAAAAAATCTGACGTTCAAATTATAAAATGCGACTACCAATCCGACGGACGATCTGTCTTTTTTTTACCGACTAATTAATTTTTTGGTTTTCATTTAATTGGCGACTGCATCAGCCATGCCAGAAATTTTGTCAAAAATTAATCCAGTAGTCTGAAGGTTAATAATGTTTTTGTCATAATATATATATATTTGAGCCCATGTATGTTATAAATACGTTTATTATATATTAGCTAGTGTATCCAGTGTAATTAAAGTATGTGGTATTTTTCAGATCACTTACTTTCAGAATTTAATAATTTTGCAAATTAAATGTAAATTAATCGAGGTCATGGCACTACTTTTATTGACAATTAAGCAAATGTACTACGGTGACACTCCATAATAGACGTTTGTATCATTGTAAAACATTTCAATAGCAACCTTACACTGAAAGCTGTCCAGTATTCAGAAAACGAAACCCATCAAGCACTAGTTTATTTTATGTAAGGAGATCCAAAGTGACGTCATTCACATATTCTTACGTCATTTGAATATCTAGTAATGGCAGACTAGAATTAAAATTTTATGTACAGTTTAAAAAAACATGTATTAAGCTTGAGATTATATGATAAAGAGATTTATTACCCTTGTGTGTTTCAGTATCGTCAATATCATATATTATTAATAAAAATAATGTATTATGCTCGTTGAGGTTCGCATAATACAATTTTTATTCTTAATATATGATACTGACGATACCAAAAAACACTGGTATTAATCTCTATATATCATTCGAAGTGAAGACAGTGTATATAATGTTATAATATTGTTAAATAATAATGTATTGTTCTAAGGCTGGCGGGACTAGTAGAAATTTTGGCAGGATAGTAAATTTTAGTTGGTTCTGGTTCAGCAAGCTAGTGAAATATTTTCCATTTCTGCACTCCTGATATTTGCATTAAATATTTCAAGAAAATAGTGTAGTCTAGCAAGTAATGTTGAGATGAAATTTCATTATGAACAATAAAGCACAAAACTACATTCATTCATTCTTAATTTGTATTTCTACAAGAGAGAAAATAATATACAGTTATTTATACTGATGATAATCAACATTAATTTTTGTATTGCTTGAGAATAACTTGTAAAAAGATTTCAAAGCATAAAGGAATGGAATTTAAACTTTGAAATTGGATTTTTTTTAAAAAGCATTTTAAAATTGTTTTTCCTTGTTACTTGATGCATTTTAGTACTTTTGTCTTGGGTTGTGTTCATTTTGCTTTCCAATTAGTTCTTCTCCTACTTATAATTCTGGTGTCGGTAACTTACTCCAGATTTGGTTTTGGTTTGTTGTAAAGTTAAAAAGTTATAAAGCTATAGAGATATTGATATTTTAAGGATCATTTTTTGATGATGACAAAATACTAAATATTTTCAATGTTCATCCTTTTATCTTGCTAAGACTGTCATCACTCAAGTTATTTGGTCTTTAGCCCTGTATGTTTTGAATAACTTCTATTAGTTTGATTTAGTACTTTCAGAAATGCCACAATCTTGTTGGTCTGTCATGTTGTCTTCCTGTCTGCTTTCACCTTTGAATTTATGTTCGTTTTCTCTTCAGTCCCGTCTTTCTTGTTGTGGTTTAGTTCATTTTACCCTATTTTAATTTTAGTTGAAGCCTAGTATTTTTTTACTACTAGAATGAGGATAATACACAACTTTTTTTTTTTACTTTCACCTTTATGAATGCCATTTTGCAAATATGTCATGATTTTTGGCGAACATTTAATGAACAGTTCAAATTGCTATAAATTTTATAATGCATTACATCTTGAAACTGCAGTTGTTGGGGCAATAAATATTAAACAGTTACACTGTAACATCATGGTATGGACTTTATAACAAACACCAAAAGAAACACAAATCAAGGCTATAGTTTGTAATTAGAATAGGTTTACTTGATTACAATGCTTGATTCTGTAAAATGAATATAAATGGTACATCAACCTGAAGTTCTCCAGAATCTCAATATATGTGTTAATCTTTCTTAAAAAGCAAATTTTAATGTTACAGCTTAAAATTATGTTTACATTTCTTGTAGTGTTAGTATACTATTGTGGATGTAAATAATGGCGGACATGATGCATGTGTCACTGGGTTCAGTATTATTTACTGGATAAAATAGAAGAATTTTGCATGACAATCATAGATGATTTTTTGCTCCTAACAATTTGCTGTTTGGCTTAAATACAAACAAAATGGAAAGAGTGGAGTATGTCTGATAGAGGAATGTCACTAATAATTTTACTGGAGTCTTTATACACAACAGAGTAAAAATGTTTTATTCCATTGTTTCTCTGTCAGGTTCAAGTTTAAGCTCATAATGTCATCCATAAAGGCATTGAGTAGGCTTAAATAAATTAATTGAAATAAACAGGTGTAATGCCAAGTCCCAAGGTTGAAATTTTCACCACCTTGGGTGTACTTTTTCTATACCACATGACCGCATATGATGAAGTCTTTTTCTCTCATTCATTCGGTAAATAAACCATTATTTTACACGAGCAGACAAAGATGGCTGAACAAGTAACTTTTTTACTTGACCATTTTATTATAAATAAACTACACTATCATATTTGCCGTGTTTGTTACGTGTATTAAATAAAATTTAACAACAAATCAACAAGATAGATTTTTTAATGAAGGTTTTAATAACAAAATATTAATTTAAAACTCTGTCTAATGACCTCACGTCACCATGTCACATTAATATGACATCATATATTACCAACGACGTCATGTTATGCAAACGCGTGATATCCCATGTAGGATAGAAATTTCTTGCATAGCTTTCTTTCATAGGATAGCTCTGTCCCATACCTCAGGATGAGAGAATATTATTTCTTTTACATTCATCAGGGTATGAAAAAAAATCATCTGCCGTTCACACGTAAGTTTGCGAATGATTTTTGTGGTTCATACCCTGATGAATGTAAAAGAAATAACAGACAATCCTTATAATTAAATTTAAAACATACTTACTAATAATAATAATAAAAATTCATATTTCATTTCAAAATATTTTTGGTCCATAAAAAAATAACACTATAAGACAAAGTACCAATATAAAATGCCATCATCAGATATGACTTTCTTTGATGTCATAAATTATACATTCATCAAGAAATTAACAAACTCACATTGCTATATTGTAATGAATGTAACAGAAATTTAATTATACATTCATCAAGAAATTAACAAACTCACATTGCTATATTGTAATGAATGTAACAGAAATTTAATTATTTGTAAGGAAAAAAATAATTATTGCAACATGTAATTGAATGATTATGGCTGTGGAATGAGGGCGACATGTTTTTTTTTATCTATCAGCATCCCTTAATTTTTATTTATTATAAACACAAATTTTTTTTTTGGCTTAATCCAGTATTTCTGTTTATTAATTATAAACACATTGCTGTCCAAATTATTTCCAGTTTTGACTTTGCCAAGTGCTTTATCTACATTTAACTCATGAATTTAAAATAATAAAAATTAGTCTTGTAATTAAAGCCTATCATTTTACAAAATTCTTAGATGACCAAGCGATTAAAGAATGTAAATTTTTTGTATTGTTTGTAAGTTAGATATGTGAATTCATCATCTGGGAATTGTTTTTTAATCTCCTATTTTATATTAAATATGCTCAATAGCCTGTTGTGTAATTTTCACAGTTTGATTAATAAGAATGATTTGTAGCAGACTGAACTTTTACTGTGATGTAGTTGAAATAATTAAAATATACTCTGTGGATAACTAATTGACTGTTCCACCTTGTCAGTTTAAAAACACACAATGTTGTTTGCTAGTGCAAGTAGTTGCACACAAGGTCTAACTGTCATAGTATTGTAATGTCTGTCGGTATATGTGCATGGTTGCTTGCTAATTTGTATTTTTATTTTCTTGTTGCTAGCAAAGCGCTAGGATTGAAGCGCAGGTAGGATTTGTTAAAATTTACTCTTCTACATATGGAAAGGTGGGGGGTCGAGTAATTTTTTGAAAATACTGGTTTCACTGTGAAGTATTTAGAAATTTAGAATTGTATCTTAATTCAGTTAATTTTCTGGAGTGCCTGACAATGAAATAGCAGGTAGGGGGAGTGTACTATAGTCTGTCCCACAGGGAACGCCTTTTTTCTTACTATGGAATTTACTACAAGTTATTTCTGAGTCAGTTGTTTTTTAAATTGCACAGAATGATTTAATTTAATTTTTAAAAAAAAGAATAATGTTTTTTTGGGGGGGGGGGGGGGGGGTATTTTCAAAACATTTTTACTTTTCTTCTTCCTTCAAACCAAACTAAAATTATTTACTAAAAAAACATTTTTGTTGGAGGATGGGATGGACTATAGGTGGGAGGTCAGGAAATGAAAAGGGAAACCATAGTTTTTGTTGGAGGATGGGATGGACTATAGGTGGGAGGTCAGGAAATGAAAAGGGAAACCATAGTTTTTGTTGGAGGATGGGATGGACTATAGGTGGAGGTCAGGAAATGTAAAGGGAAACCATAGTTTTTGTTGGAGGATGGGATGGACTGTAGGTGGGAGGTCAGGAAATGAAAAGGGAAACCATAGTTTTTGTTGGAGGATGGGATGGACTATAGGTGGGAGGTCAGGAAATGAAAAGGGAAACCATAGTTTTTGTTGGAGGATGGGATGGACTATAGGTGGAGGTCAGGAAATGTAAAGGGAAACCATAGTTTTTGTTGGAGGATGGGATGGACTTTAGGTGGGAGGTCAGGAAATGAAAAGGGAAACCATAGTTTTTGTTGGAGGATGGGATGGACTATAGGTGGGAGGTCCTGAAATGAAAAGGGAAACCATAGTTTTTGTTGGAGGATGGGATGGACTATAGGTGGGAGGTCAGGAAATGAAAAGGGAAACCATAGTTTTTGTTGGAGGATGGGATGGACTATAGGTGGAGGTCAGGAAATGTAAAGGGAAACCATAGTTTTTGTTGGAGGATGGGATGGACTATAGGTGGGAGGTCAGGAAATGAAAAGGGAAACCATAGTTGTAAATTGTTTTGTAACATATTCTACATCATTGTGCTTTTAGTTGAAGCAAATTGTACAATATATTGCAAGAAAAAAATAGAAATATACAATATACAGGGTGGGCCTTCTTTGGTTACTGTGTTGATAAAGAGTTATAGTCCTGCACTTCAAGAAGGTGAGACAAATGCCTAATTGTTCCTTAAAATTAGACTTCATTATTCCTACAGTGCTTTATGATGATTAGTTGGCTATGATAAAGTAAAATGCATTTTGGACCAGTAAAGAAATATTTAAAACATCTTAAAGTGACAGACCCTAGGTTTTAAACACTATGACATAGTTTTTATTGTTAGTTGTTTTTTATTTTTATTTACACCAAAAGTGCCTGTGGTCATTCTGGTTTTTCTAATAGTGTACCACGAAATGTATTTTTTATATTTGTGAAAAAGCACATAATCTCAGAAGTAACAGTCATGGATATGAGCTCTAGTCTATTTTTTAAGGGCATTTCCCATTTCAACATCACAAATTCCTATTTCACTTTATTGTAATTTTATCCAGATGTGTTATAGGTTTGTAGATTAACCAAATTTAGTGTGCATTTTCATGTGTTGAAACAGGGGTCTGCGAGTTTAAGATGGCAGATTCTGACATGAAGAATTAAAGTGATACTGTATAATTTCAATCAAAGTACATGTATTCAGGTAATCTTAATATTAATAGTGAATCATATTTTGATGACGAAAAAAAAACCATCAAGTAAGTAAAATTGTAAATACGGAGTTCAGAATATGTATCAGATTTTAATGTGCTTACTGTGGTGTGTTCACTAATAAAGGTTGAATGTGAGTGTTTAATTTTACTTGATGCACTATACGTTGTTTATTGATAATCATGCAACAGACATACTGTCCCATATGAACTATATAATAGGTGTATTATCAAAAAACCAACATGTTTTAGAAGTGTTTGAAATAGCAATAGCTGTTATAATAATACTTGTTTTGTGTACCTGTAAATTTCTTTTTGAATATTATGAATTAGTTTCTTGTTTCCTGCAGTGGCTTAACTAATGGCATGAGGCAGGAGGGAGTTTGATAAGTTCTGTTTTAAGTTTATATATGCTTTTATTTTGTTTATTACTGTGCCTGGATTATTATTTTGTACTGCCCCTATTCCCTGTTATTTTAGGCTAGGTAGTTTATATATCATCAACGTCCCTAACTGTGTTATGCTTCAAACTCTGTTCAGTTTGTTTTCTTGTGTACAATTCGAACAATCAACATCTGATTTGTTGTCGTCTGCTTGTTCCATTGTGAGTGGCGGGACGTAGCCCAGTGGTACAGCGCTTGCTCTATGCGCGGTCGGTGTGGGATTGATCCCCGTCAGTGGGCCCATTGGGCTGTTTCTCGTTCCAGCCAGTGCACCGCGACTGGCATATCAAAGGCTATGGTATGTACAACCCTGTCTGTGGGATGGTGCGTATAAAAGATCCCTTGCTGCTGATCGAAAAGAGTAGCCCATGAAGTGGCGACAGCAGGTTTCGTCTCTCAGTATCTGTGTGGTCCTTAACCATATGTCTGACGCCATACTGGATGGTGATACACTTTTGTTTACTAGAATGGATTCATTTTACGTCCATGGGTGGGTTTTTTTTTAGTTAACTGATTGGAATATATTTTTATTTCGTGTACCGTAACTGAAAAATATAGAATATCCTTTCCGTAAGTATAGTATTTGTATTCTTTCCTGTTAGGCAAATGCAGCTTGGGACATCGATGATATATACAGATATTTGAGTGAGTTTTGACAAGAGTGATCATCTGATCTTAAATTAACAAAAGAATAATAATAATTTGTTAATCGGTAGAAACACTATTTTAATATTGCACAAAAATAGTGCAAAATTATAGAGATAGTACCGTTCATTACCTCATTAGTTGAAGCTGTGTTTGTTAGATGTTGTGCCTGAGCTTTGATGGGTCATGTTATTGCTTTCCCACTACCTGCCCCCTGCCCCCTGCCCCCTCCTCCCTCCATTCTAATCACAGTCAATCCTCTTTATAACAGCCATGTTGGTGCTATACAGGTCTTGCCATTATATCGAATTTGCAATTATTACAATCATTATTACATTACAATTCCCTTAATTTAGCAAGTTAAGTTTCTATAAAGACCCGCCTCGGTGGTGTCGTGGTTAAGCCATTGGACATAAGGCTGGTAGGTACAGGGTTTGCTCAGGACAGCGTGCTTGAATCTTAATTGGATATAAGCACAAAAATAAGTTGAAATGAAATGTTAAATAGGGTCTTACTTTATTATATTTATTATATTATTGACTTTATTATATTATTGACTTTATTATATTATTGACAGAAATAAAACAAAATAAAAAATTAATACTTTAATTTTTATTCTCAACTATTGGCTTCCTTAAAAAATTCAAATGTCACGAAAATGTCTCCAACTGTCAACCTGTTGGGAACCTTTCCTTATTCACTGCTAAAATGGCTACCAATTTCATCCTGTGTATGGATATGGTGACTTTCTTTGAAAGTGGTTGCTTCTCATTTTTCCCTGAACAAATGTAATTAATGAAAAATAGTCTGTATATCCCACTGTCAATTAACAAGAACTGACAAGAGTAACTCAACTCAAACAACATAATGTGAAATGCATTTATTACTTTCCCACCCTGGTTCCAAGATACAGTGTTAAACAGTAGAACTTCTAATCACTACATTGCCTTTTACAGGCATGCACGGTCAAGGATAACTAATGTGGGGGTTTTGTGGGTCTCTCTCTCTCTCTCCAATCCCTCTGTCTAGGACACATCCACCAGGGAATCTCAAATAGTGTGCCCAAAACAGTTGTGCTTGAACCTTCAGTGGATGTAAGCAAGAGTCAAAGGGTTGGTTGACTGACTGACTGACTGACTGACTAATGTGGGGTTTTTGTGGGTCTCTCTCTCTCCAATCCCTCTGTCTAGGACACATCCACCAGGGAATCTCAAATAGTGTGCCCAAAACAGTCGTGCTTGAACCTTCAGTGGATGTAAGCAAGAGTCAAAGGGTTGGTTGACGGACTGACTGACTGACTAATGTGGGGGTTTTGTGGGTCTCTCTCTCCAATCCCTCTGTCTAGGACACATCCACCAGGGAATCTCAAATAGTGTGCCCAAAACAGTCGTGCTTGAACCTTCAGTGGATGTAAGCAAGAGTCAAAGGGTTGATTGACTGACTGACTGACTGACTGACTAATTGGTTAATTGGTGTACACAGCATCACAAGCTGTCTACAGCCTGAATCGACTGCGCTTAAAAACGGTGTTCAGAGTTGCAGCTATTTGACAAAATAACTTTGCTAATTACAGATATACACCTACCAGTAAATCTGTGTCTGTTATAAAAGAACAAACAATGCGTTAGAAATAAATGTTTATTACCAAATTTTACGGTCAGTACTGGAAGTCAAATATTCCATTTTAATGATCAAAAGAAAATGGATACCTGTTTGTTACCAGTAAAAATGCCAGAACCTGAATATTCCGTTATAATGAATACCGCTGTAACAAGAGTTGACTGTAGTGCTATACATTTGGTGCAAATGCCACTGTGTGTGCTGCTGTCTGGGAAAGTTCATACAATGGATCCCTTTCTACGTTTTTGATCAAAGTAGCCTATGTGATGCCAGCAGGTTCCTCTGATTATTCAGAAAAGTGCTGCAATAGCTGTATATTGGATTTTTTTAAAATGCTGCAATAGCTATATATTAGACACCAAATATTTCAATGTGCTGAGGCATAATTAAATATTCAAAATATTAGGTTTAATAAATATTGTTTAAAAAATATGTGTTTGTCAATAATTATTAGTGTTCAAGGCATTCAAGTTAATGACATGTTTGATTAACAATTGAAGTATTTGAGTACAAAAAAAATTAAAAAATGGAAGATTGATATTCCTTATGACATTTCCTGTGCCTGCATATATAAACATTCACTTCTTGGGGTGGTGGTGCAATTGTTTTACAAGTTGTTAGCGATTGCAAGGTAATTTTTGAATTAGGAGTAAATATTCAAATGTGTGACATGATTTGTTTGTGTCCTTTGTTTTGAGTGTATGATGTCATTAGTGTGTAAAACTAGCATGTTTGGTTTCACAGGCTCTACTGGCAAAGAAAGGTGGCATCATGGCATCTGTGTATAGTACCCAGCAACAGGATGGTCATCTGACACTTGACCTTTCTCTGGAAATCAACAAAAAATTGCAGGGTGTTCTTGAAGACACAATTTTGAAAAATATTACATTAAAGGTAAGTTAATATTAACTGGTTTGGATATAAAAAATACTATATCATGATATGCATTACTTAAATAATTTTATATAAGTAAATTAATTTTAAATAAATAATCCTAATGTAAAACTCGGCATTTTCTGTAAGATATTGGGTTCTAAGATCAAGAAACTTTATTTGTGATTAATAACTTAGTAACAGCTACATATTGTATTCTGCTTTACATTTTGGAGAAAATCCATTGGTAAATAAATGGATGAACAGTAATTTTGTAAAAGTAGAATGAAAGGAAATTTGTTTTAATGTAACCTCAAAACTTAATAAATGTTTATTATGTGCCAGGCATTGGCAACTCAACTACTTTAAATAGGATAAACTATCTGTAGCAATTTGGAAAACTTTATTTAAAAATGTAAACTCACTTTAAGGTGGGGTTTTTTGCCAAATAAATGCCCTAAAATATAGTTTGTTAAACTGCTATTTCTTCAGTTAGCTGCTTTATCAATTTGTTACAAAATATATTTGTCAAATTGAAGTTCGGTTTAGTTTAGAAAATGATACCTGAAACTCCGCTAGTGAATAAGACTAATTAGAGTCCTAGAATTATTGCAATGATGTATTCTCCTCATGCTGATACTATCAAGTAATCACGTTGATTTGCAGGACAACATTGATACACTGGGAGCTGAAATATCAAGGTTATCTCAAGAGAACCGACAACTGCAGTTACGCTTACAAGGCATAAAAACATGATAATATAATTTATTTTTATCACAAGAAGTATTTATTTTATTATAAAGTGAATCTGAAAGACTTTGCATTGAGGTGTATTGAATGCATTTATTTTACTTGGGACTGGCAATATTTAGACACACCTGGTGATGTTTATGTTAATATACTACTGTAGATAGATGAATATGGCAAAACCAGATGGTATTAGACGATGTGGACTACAGAATTGCTGTATATATATATATATATATATATATATATATGCATTGGTTGAGTACCTGGTTTATATATCATTGATGGACAGTTGTGATAGTTATAACATTTAAAAAATAATAATAATGATTTTATTAAATAATTGTCCATTAAAAAATAAATACACATTTTATTTAAAAGTTAATCAGGTAATATTTTTTTGGAATAATTTCGTGTTTTTAACCATTTTTTGCCCTGTTTACACTTAGTTATATTTACTAGTTATAAAACTAACTTATCTGACAGTTTTTAACTAATGGTTAGGCTGTGTCCTTGGAACTGATTTATCTTTTAGTATCAAAGTTATTGTCAGCGGACATTGAACTCTAAGGGGTATCTGAGGACAGATTTACAAGTGGGTGAAGTGTTGGGCGCTGCTTTTTTCAACTAGACTGAGAATAAAATTTTATAATTTGATGTTTACATTAAAAATAAATTTGCACACCTTGCAGTTATTAAGAGGTTGGTGGTGTTTTTTTTTGTTTTTTTAAATTATATGTACAATTAAAGTTGAAACGTATAGCTAAAAGATAAATAACCCCATTTTTGTGTGTTTGAAAATGTAATTATCAAATTGAAAGATGATACTGGTTTGAAAATGAAATAATATTCCTTATTAATAATTATTTAGAAATAGTGTGTAATTAATATTAATTGTGTTATTGTGCATTATTAATTGAGAGAGTTTAGCTACCTTTAGCTCCACGCTGAATTATATTTTGCATATTTAGAGAGAATATCAGTATGGATTAATTTAAGAATACATGTATATGTATGGCTTGAACATCTAAGGTTTAAAGCTGTTTGAAACAATGTAGAAGAATATTAAAATTTTGCTTGAGTATATTAAGAATGGTCTAAACTACATGTAACAGATGAGATTTTAAACATTTATAATTATTAAAAAAAAAAAAATCATTTACCAGTTAGTGTAAATTAAAGCAGTACTGTAGTAATATTGTATTTTATTAATAAGATGTTATGTGTAAGCCAATATATTGTTAATACAAATCCATTTACTGTGATAGACTTTTGTAACACAGTAGACACAGTAATGATGTACTATTGATACTAGAATGTGGGTAAGTGTAAACACAAAAAGTAATTTATTTTTAATTGACTTTGAGAGACTTAAAATTAACCCAGAAGTGGTATTCAACTTGATAGAAGCTGGATTTAATATGTAGAAAATAAGGTTTTTTAAAATGGTAATTTTACAGTCTTAGAAAGGAAACCCTGTACATTTTCCATTAGTAGCAAGGGATCTTTTATATGCACCATCCCACAGTATAGCATATACTTTGGCCTTTAATATACCAGTCGTGGTACACAGGCTGGAATGAGAAATATCCCAATGGGTCTACCGATGGGGATTGATCCCAGTGAGACTGACTAGGCATCAGGCAAGTGCTTTACGACTGGGTTATGCCCCACCCCCTCAGTCGGGGGGTGACTTTAATTTGAATATATATTTTTTATTAATAAACAACCGAGAAACCAACCGACACTGTAAAACTATTTTAGGTTATTTGTAAGTTATTATTGGCAATGTTTATACTAAAGAAACAGACTGTTAGAATAGTATGATAATAAATACCAAATTATGAATTAACCACTGTAATTTTGTTTACATAAAACATTGAAGTATCTTAGTCCTTAATTACTTAAATGTACATGTGACTTTCATCAAATTCCAGGTTAGTTATCCGCGAACACATAAAGCAAAGCATATGGCTTCTGTTTTTACAAGGTGACATAATTTCTCTTCAGTCACAATGACAGCAAAGTCAGTGAGATCACAGCAAGGTTTTGGCTCATTTTGCCCTGTTACACGAGTCCTTCTGGATCTAGAAAAAAGCAGAAATTTATTGCTTGGTTTTATTAATCAATAGAAATATAACTTCTTTTTTATTGGGCGGAATTTAAATATACATGTTTTACCAAGAATGGGGGTGGTGGGTAATAATTTCACAGCTCAATTCATTGTTTAAATATCTAACGTGTGATATTTTTTCATACTGAAAACCTATGACCACTTCTCTTTTAATGTTACTGTGATCAAACCACAAGTAGGTTTCATGGTGATACGATCCATCATAGCAGGGTTCTGCCACAGTGGACAGTGCCAGTGGGACACAACTGGCACTTTTACATTTCTGACCAACAGCATCACTGCCAATCTGGGTGCTGACCACCACTTATAATACACAACTTATAATACACGGTCAACAAATTTAACATCGTTTGTTTTTGTGGGGGAATGAAAAAGAAAACTAGCTGTAATTTCCACGCCTCAGAAATTCCTTGGCAAAACCCTAAATTCATAATAGGTAATATTAAAAACCACAATTTGTTACAGGATAATGGGTCTCATCATTATTGATTTTGAAAGATGTATGAAGTAATTCTTCACTATACAACATAAGCAATCTTGTTAGGTATATGGTGTTTTATATTGGTCCTCTTTGAGTGTCTGTAAACATGATCATTTGGTTTGTGTATTGTGTCTGTGTTAAAATTGTATTTAGCATTATGCATTGTCACCATTCATTACAGATTTGTAGCAATCAGGGTATTGTGGAATAGTGCATCATATTCTTATCTAATTTGTGAAGTTTTCAATCTTATTTTAATATCTATGTGTATCTGCGTATATATGCAAACACTGTATGATTTGTGCATTTACTGTATTATTAAAACATCAACTCTTTATTGTAAACAAATATTTGTGTTAATAAATTGCATTATAAATCATTACTATTATAATTATTGCATTCTGTGCATAAATCACCTAGAAAATATTACACACTAATAAGGACTAGTGTATTGTGTATTGTTTTTATGATAAAAGCAAAATTTTATAATAACATTCCAAAAATCATTTTTATTAAATAATTGTAAACAAAGAGAAGATAGATGGTAGCCAGGCTAGTGATTTTCAAAGCTATCTTAGTGCTACAAAATTGTAAAACCATTGTAGGCTGTGACATCATTACAGCACTCACTATAGTGACATCATAGCTTACGAGGGTTTTACGATTTTATAGCACTAAGATTGTTTTGAAAATATGGGCCCTGTATCTTATTATTCGCTCAGTTACCATTAATGGAATGTCTAAATTTATGGCAGCATAAAACACCTGGCATTTTAGACCAAATTGGAAAATGTATGCTCCAAAACAAAATAGGACATCTGGGATTATGGACCATTCCTTGGAGAGATTATTTATCACATGGACTGGTAATTGTTTAAAACACTTCATTATTGTAATGAGGTATCTCAAGTACTTAATATACTTGTAGCAAATGGGTAAATTAATACTAATATTTTAGAAATGACGGCCAATAAAAATCATTCATTTTGAACCATTTGTCTGAAAAATTGTTTATAAATGCTTGCAGTTAAGTAAATTTTAATAATAACGATTAGCCAGATTCAAGTGCTATAGTAAATATTGCACACCTTCATTTACTTTTGCCATCAGGGATTCAGTTCAATCCAGTTACCATATCAGAATAAATTCTGTGAAACATGTCACAATATTGAGAGAAATATGTGATTATTGTTTTTATAAAGTACTATTTTTAACTGACCTGCAAGAAATCCATATATGTAGCAATGTATTTGTGCAGGAAATGTTGTGTGGTTGGGTCTAGACTTTGGTCGGCTAAGATCAAGGGGCAAAGTGCACAAGTTTCTAGGGGGGATCGGGGTGTGGGTATGGTACCCCTAAAAATTAGATGTCTTGAAATGCAATGTTCTGCTTTTTATAAGTAAAATTCTTCATGACAAATGCTAGTAAATGCAATGTTTTTAAATGTATAAATTTTCTTCACTTTTAATTTTGTATTATCCTAAATACCAAATTCTTTACAGTGAACAACTATATGATCCAATGACATTATTTATTTTAGTTAAACCTTTAAATATGTATGTAAATAACAAAAACAAAATATTATTTTTGCATTGCATCATTTTCAAGTAACTATGTAGGACATTGTTTTTAAAAATGTAGATGGACAGCTTTGGTAACATTTATATCAGTAAATCTAAAAAATTAGGTTGTCCAACAATCCAATCCAATCCAATAGGGTTTAACGTGCACATTCAGAGCAAACTGTTTTAGTACACGTCTGTCCTGGCCTTGGCCGGCTCTCCGTCCAGGACAGAAAAAGTTGGGGTGGGTAGGAGGAGGGACCGCCTGCACTGGCAGGTGCAAGAGAGCACTAGCAGTACGGCCGTGACCGGTAACAGGTGGAGGGTGGTATGGTGCTATGGAATTTGGAATTGATAATTACAGCCAAAGAGAAATGGTGCACATTTTAGGTGATGGATTTTTGGCGCAATTTAGTACAGTCTGCCAAAAATGAAAGATAGGGAGCTATGAGTAGGTTTGGAATTTTAGTAAGCCAAGAGTAGCTCGTTAATTGGACCTATTGGTTGTCCAACAATGCAATTCCCTGCATTTATACCATTTTATGAGTAAATTTCATCATGACAGATGCAGGTTTATACACATTTATTTATTTATTTATTTAAATTTGCTTTGGCCAGAGCACTGCCTCATTTTGCTGCCATATTGTAAGTGATCACATACCACACCCAGAATAACAAATAACTTCAAAATATTGGGTTACTTAACACAACAAAGTTCAACATACTAGTAATTATCAAAAACATATGGAAAAAGATTTCTATAGTTTATATTAATATTTTAATGAAGACCTATTTCCTAAACAGGATTATATTAAGCTGCTACAGATAGGAACAGCATAGAAATGGTATCACACGTACCTAAAACAATTTTGGTAAATTTATGAATAAATTGCCTAAATTCAGTGTCATTTCATACATGGTGATTTAGCGAAGTTAGACCCTTACTGAAGTGGGTGAGGTCTCTTTTGACAAATATTACACGTTATATACTAACAAGCTGTGGGACGTTTTTCTCCATTGTTTTACAAGACCATGTATTCATAAGTAGAAACATTTGGTGTTTAGTATGTTGCAACTGTTAATTTATTATCTGTGATTTTATCTGTGTTTGAACACAGGATTGTATTATTCCAATTGTATACATGTTTTATTGTGGGTGAGCAGTGCCCAAAATTAATATGTGATGTGTTTTATGTCGATACTTGTTATTGCAACATAGAACATCATATTAATAAATCAGTACATACATAGTTAAGTTTGGTGTTTATTTTTTTACTATTTAGTTTTACCTATATCCACATCAGTAATTACTGAAAAATAAACATGTAATTTATTATTTTATTATATTGTAAATTAATTATTTGTATTAGCAGCCTGTAGCCAGAGAGCACTGTTGGCAGTTTTACCAGCCCAATTCTATAAATGTTCCCTTTTTAATATGTAAAATTTATGCATAACACTGCATTAATGGCACTAAATAAAAGACTCCAATAATGGATTAATGGTGGCCTTCTGCTAAAAGTATCGATTTTTATTTTAACTTATAAAGAAATATACCTTAAGTGCATTATGTGCATACCCATACAAAAAATCACCATGAAATAATTTTATTTACTTCGAAGATAAACGTTTATTTTACTGAAAAATCTTTAGAGTAATTTCAATCATTCATGTTATAACCCTGTTTGTATTACCTTGGTACAGTGGACGTCCTAAAATGTCAGGAGGGTGTCATTTGTCTAGACAGTTGGTAATCCCTATTGTGTAATAATTACAAAAAACAATGGGTCCAAGCGCACAAATAACCGAAGCAGGTTTGACACTTGATTATTCTTGCATTTCATTGTTTTTATCAGTTTTCACATTACTGACGGCAAACGAAAAAAGAGTGGGAAAATGTAAAATTCACAATCAATATTTACCAATCATCATTTTGTATGTTGGTAATTCGGTATTAGGACCAACCCACTATAAGATCAATTTTAGTAAGTCCCGCCAATGGTCGCAATAGCGGGGTTTCACTGTGTGTGTGTGTGTGTGGGTGTGTCTGTCATTCTACAGAAAGCGTCACTTTTCAAAATACAAATTCAAGATAAAACAATTAAAAGATATAAATATTTATCGTTAACTTTTAGAAACTTGATGAACAAAAAAACAAAATTATATCTGGCCACGCAGAACTGTAATCGGCCTGCTCGTGCAGACACGTGTTACTTTATGAACAAGTCAATTGTCATTGGTGTTACCGGACAAGTGGGGTAGTTCAGCATGTGATCCAATTGGTTTATAGTGATCAAGGGCACATGGATGTGTTATTTGGGTGTCCCTAATAACATACGTGTATATGGAATAACTTTAGAATTAAAAACTATCCAAGAGTGTAACTGTGCATTTTCTTATCAATTATTGACCGTCATTGATGGCAATATGTTTTATGGACCGAAGAAACTGATATTGACCGAGGCCAACGGCCATGGGCGTCATTTGCAAGAAAAAAGGGGGGGGGGGGGGGCAATTGGGTTCTAACAATATTTCGTGCGACTAATCGCGAGTGCCCTAGGCGTGAAGCGACTCTCGGGGGGTCTGGGGGCATGGCCCCCCCCCCCCCCCCCCCCCCCCGAAAATTTTGAAAAATGAAGGTCATTGTGGCTGTCTGAGAACATTATTTAGAGTAAAGTGGGGGGGGACATCAGATATTCTGTCCCTCCCCCCACTGCTAAAAGTGGGGGGGGGACATGTCCCCCCCTGTCCCCCACCAAATGACGCCCATGCCAACGGCCTCGGTCAATATGAATTTCTTCGGTCCATGAAACATGATATTGCCCAAAATGCGGTCAATAATTGTTTTATTACATAATGTCATCCATAAGAATCCATCAGAATCGAAATACGCCAACACAATTTCCCGCAATGCCTTAAAACGAAAGTATTTAGTGACGTCACGTAATCCTATGATGTATGACACGCAGTGGAATGCGGAAATAAACAGTTGAAGCATTACTAAGACAAAAATCTAATTCGAGACATTATAACCAGAAAGTGTGTCAAAAATCATATTAAAAGCAAAAAAAAACCCACAAAATGTGATAAATCTTAACATACATTTATACTGAACAGTTACCGTTTACCTCCAAATGCATTTTTTTTATTTGCAACATAAAATCCTGAGAGGGCCGATTTCAACTGCATTTTAATGTATCATGTACGTTTCTAAATCTGCGAGACATTCCATACACAATTTGATGATTTTGTCGTGTTTGCGGAATTAAACTCAGTATGACTAAAGATGTTATCTTTTTGTTGAAGGACAGCAACGCGATTTGTCATAAGTTTGTGCTTGTTTTCATTAGTGTTATTAGTAGTTGACGTTGCATTACGTTACCTACTCATTAATTGGATAGAATTTTGTCTCATCTTCATTTTCATTGGTTAAATCTCCCAGGGCAATATCACTTTTGATGGACCGGTGAGACCGTCTCAGGGCAATACCACTGTTTACGGACGGTCATGTGATTGGTTTTCGACCAATAAGAATACAGATATATTCTCATTATGTAATAAACACGGACATTCTGTATATGACTTAAATTATACACTCTGGCAGTTTTAATTATTTAAAAATATGGAGTCCTTCAAAATAAATTCCATCAAAGTCATAAAGGTATGCTTTCCTAAATAATTTAAATTTCAAAAATAAAGTTTCTTGAGAAATGACGGCTAAAATATGCTTGCGTAACACCAATGACATTCAAGACTATATCCTGGAAATACTATTATTCTTGAGACTACCACTACATTACTTGTTAGCAAAGGTATGTAATTAATATTTCCTTAAAGCCGCACGCCCTAGTTCCATCCAGCGAAAATAAATTATAATTTGGTTAATCTACAAACCTGTAACACACTTAGATCACGTTTTTATCAAATGGAGTGAAAAAGCAGGTTTTATATCGATAAATACCATGGGAATCCCCATGTCCCAATTGCTTGAAATAATTTTGAAAGTTAGTATTCTGATGTCACCGGTATATGTCGCACGAAGCACAACAATGCCTACGTCACGACAAATTTCACAGAGTGCGCACAGACTTGGGGTGCGACCCTTTCACCTCTCCTGGACATGTTCCAACTGTTCTGTCCTGGTTGTATCCCCTCTCCAGATATCGTAAGACTTAGCAAAATTATTGGTTTTAAGGGTTTGTGACGTTTTGTATTGAGACACTTACTTGTCTGAACTTTATTGTTACTGAAAATGTTCACGAACTGTGAAGAAAAATCTCACAAATGAACAAGCAAACGACAACAAATCGGATGTTGATTGCGCGAACCGTGCACGAGAAAACAAACCGAACCAAAATGATAACGGTCACGTGGTATACCAACGTCTGTGACGTTTACACAGGAAGATTCCCTCTAAAAATAGATTGGACCTCGCTTGCTTAGCGGTTTTTTCTCGAGTGCGCGCGGCTTTTTAAGAAATACAAAAAATGCATTTCGTGGATCAGGATTACCAGGATTACCAAAAAGCACTTGAGGTGAATGGAAATGTGTATTCTAAATAATAAAATGTAAGTAAAGTGCAATTTTATTTGTGAAAAAATGGGTTTAATAGCGAAAAACAACGCCGTAATGGTTAACAACGAGCCGTAACTAGGGCGTGTCCCTTTAAATGGGTTTTTTCTGGGTTTCTTTCTTCTTCAGCCTACAACTATTAAAGGCCTATTAGAATAATTGTGTGTTTCTGTAGGCCTAGTCAGACAGTTTAAAAATATACTAAATTAAGATACAGAATTTTAATTTTGTTTAAATATTAAATTAAAGATTTATTCATCCATTAATTTATGTAGTTATTTTCGTGTTTATATTAAGGCTCAAAATCTATTTTACTGTATACTTGTATTCCTAATAACGAGTAAAGAGTTGTAATCCTACTTTTGCTTTTACGCAAGCCCTGTAAAACTACGTTAAATATTCCAAATATTTTCAGAAAATGAGGACGCCTTATAAATACGTTATGTCATTTTAATGTTTTCAGTACACACACTATAGGCCCTAGAGCAAATCAAACAAATTATGTCACTATTCAAGAAATAAATCATAAGAACTGCGTCATTATTCAAAAGGGTTAACTATTTCCTATTAACTAAAACTATTTTAATGCAGGATATTCAATATTTTTAAAAATAAAATTTAAATAGCCTTTATTGGAAATGAAAACATACGTAGTGTAATTTTCCGATATTTGACTACAATGATTTTAACTTTTCTTTATGATAAAGTTAACCTCTTAAACAGGAAAGGTTAGTAGTTTCTAACTGCGTTTAGCATTTGGAAAAATAACATTCTCGCGCATGCGCCGTTCGACATTTTCAATTTTTAAAAACAACTTCATGATAAAATATATATTTCTGAATTATGCACAATGGACGAACACTGTGTTTAATTTTTTTTTTTTAAAGAATCAGTTTGTCCAGCGTTCTGGTCCGTTCCGCGTTTTACCAACGGTTCCACAAGGAACGCCTTTTTTCATATTATGAAATTTACAACATGCTATTTATTTTTGAGCCGATTGTTTTATAAACTGGACACAAAAATAGTATTTATCTTTTATTTTCAAAACACTTTAATTGTCTTCTTACGTCAAACCAAACTGGAATTATTAACAAGAAAAAAAGAAGAAAAGAAAAAACCCACTTAAATTGTAAAAGGATGGGATCACCAATGACAAATAAGTGCATAAATAATTCATGCTCTCTAAAGAAACAGTTGAGAAAACTGAAAAGTGCATGCTGTTGCAGACATACGATGCCTACAATAACACAAAAAGTTTCTTAAAATTATTAACCATTATATAAATACGATCGTAACATCAATGACGGTGAATAAACCTACTTTTATATTTTGACAACACATTCATGACATTTAAAGAAAACTATTCACAACTGTTCATATATCTGATGTTTTTTACAAATAAGTTCGATGGCCGATATCTACCGGTGGAATGTTTCATTCAGAAAGCATTTAGTTTCTTTTGTTTTCTCATAAGTATATACAGTAACACCAATGACATAAAACTCCAGGGACAAGCTTATATTGCCCACCATCTTTTGAATACGGAAAATATTTACAAGGTTCCTTCTTTAGTAAGTCAGCCATCAGTACGTATTACATTAAAGGTATTCAGTGTTATGTCTTCTGTTATATATTTTAACAGTGCATGTTATGTATAGTGTTGTGTTAGGGACAGGTAACACCAATGACATTTTACACTAATCTCGAATAAAATCTCTATCAAAGCTGATTACCAGAGAGGAAAAAATGCTATGACAGGATGATATTATTAATAAGGTATCGTTAAATAAAGACAACAAATTTAGTTTTCTATATATAAATAAAAACAGAAATTGTGTAGGGACATAAAAGTGACACTTTCTGTAGAATGACCAATGTGTGTGCGCGTGTATGTGTGTGTGTGTGTGTGTGTGTGTGTGTGTGTGTGTGTATACAGATAAAATTGTGTCGCTATAAAGTTATAAAGTTCTGTAGATGACAATGCCAGTTGTATATTGATTACTGTCAATGATATGCTATGGCCGGTGTTAACCCGTGTAGATTTCAGGTCCGGACAGTTACTAAACACAAAACCTCGCAAACTAGTTACGTGCCCAGTGGAAGACAGATACATGTAGTTTATTAAAATCTCACCTCATTACAACAGAATAAAATTTAGCATATACATAAAAGCATATAAATGATAAAATTGTAATGAACTACTCTATACTAAGTTATGAGAAACTATTCGCAAAAAAGTATCTAAAAGAAAGGCATTTCACGGTAAGCAGGGATGCTAGCACAAGTGTACTCCAGCCGGTTTTTTAATTTTTTTATTTGAGAATAGGGTTAAAGCACGCTTAATGTTAAAACATTGTTTCCAACAACCAAATTGTCGCCAAGTACTGAGTCTCAAATACAAACGTTTCCTAAATCTGACGCCAAAGACCTTTACTTAATTCTACTTTATTTACATGTGTATTATTATTATTATTAGGCCCTATTATTTTAAATTTATTTTATAAACAAACAGACCTAGGTAACGATCCTTTGATCGTCGGACATTCCAAAACTGACAATAGCGCGATCTACCCCAGGCCGTGAAATTTTAGCGAGAGGTGGGGGGAGGGGGGGGGGGGGAGGTCTAGGCTGTGGCGACCAAAGTTTATAAAGGGGTCGAGAAATATAATGAGAAAAAAAATATTTGCTTGAGCAGGTAGTTTCGACCCGAAAGCCTTCCCCTGCGTCTTAACCCTATGCCCACATAAACAGAATAGGGCTTGAGACACGAGCTAGGATTCTCTTTTAATGCATTCTGTGACATTTTAATATTGTATACCCTTTCTATTATTAAAATACTCCAGCAAACCCCCTCACTTCCCACCTGATATGCCTGGATTTATTGGTAACAATACACACGTATATGTATGTGCCACGCATTGATAATATGATCAGTTGTGAACTTTAGCACATGTGACAACAACTTAATTCGGTGAAGATAATAATATAACTTTCGTTGTTTATCCATACAAGGTTCAAGGATGCTGTCCGGGCAGCAAAAACTCGACTGTTCCCTGCGTTTATAAACACTACTCTTATCAAATAGCAGCATAATATAATAAGATTGTGTTCGTTTTAGATAACCTGTTAAATAGTAGTTCTTTTTATTTTTAATAGCCAAAAAGTCTTCACATATTATTATTATTTCCTGTCAAAACATAACAGAATAATAGAATTGGAGAATGAATGGATGGACAGATAAAGAGAAGAAAAATACAGACACCAAAAAAATAAATCCAAAGCAAATAAAATAAAACAAACCACAACGCAGTCCCCAGATACCCAATTACCATTATCCCAAAGATAAACTATAAATACAAAATATTGACATTAATTTACTTCTCCACTTTTACAAAAATAAATAGTTTTACTTTACTACTTGGAAAAATAAAGAATGTCGGTGAGAATTTTCACCTTACTAAGATTTGCCCAAGCAGTGCTCTTTTAAAGCAATTTCAACCAATTAAAATTAATTTCCAACTTCAAAATGAAGTCCGATATAGCTAGACTACATAACCCGACAAACCAGTGGGATAGAATTTTGATGAAAGTGAAAAAAACTGAAATCTTGTTTAACAATGCCTATGAATTAATGCATATATATTATTTCGACGAGTGTGAGAACAGAGAGTGATGTATCCAGGTTATTGTATGGGTGGGAGTGTCATAGGGAATTTATGAAACGAGTTAGGCAATTTTTTATTTCCCGAGTGCGACCGAGGGGTTTAAAACAATTTCCAAACGAGTTTCATAAATTTCGTATGGTACTCCCGTGAATGTTATCATTTATTTATTATCCACAAAGTGTGCTTTATAACAATCGCTAAATATGTTTCAATCTAATTAAAATTAGTTCCACTATTACATGTGGATCTAACACCAGCCAGTTGGAGCTCATGTCCACCAATCAAAACCTTACTTGCAGAATCATTCCAGTGATTTAAAAATAATTTGAAAACATTCCGAATTATCCTGAGGGTATACGACATGTTTCGTGTGAATTACGAATGCCTTATTTAGACCAGTAGAACTAATTTTAATCGGATTGCTAACAACACTGCGTAGTCCCCAATGTCCAGGTAACATTTCGTCTGTAAATAATAATTTAAATATTGACCAATCACACTTCGCCTTTTATAACGTTATTTGGGAGCATACAAATTCTTAAAATATCGGGAGAGTCTATTTTAGTGGCCGCAGTACAGCGAACCATACCAATGCGTACGGGGTGGGTTATCAGTCTTCAATTTTACATTAAAAATTATTTATTTATTTATAAAAAACCCCGAACTAAATCATTCTGTAGTTTTACATTACAAATTATTTTTTTATAAAATAAAACATGTTTTAAGGCATTCGTAATCCGCACGAAACATGTTGTATACCCTCAGGATAACTCGGAATGTTTTCAAATTATTTTTAAATCACTGGCAGGATTCTGCAAGTAAGGTTTTGATTGGTGGACATGAGCTCCAACTGGCTGGTGTTAGATCCACATGTAATAGTGGAGCTAATTTTAATTAGATTGAATATGATTGTAATCGCTTCACAATCAAGGTTAATAACATTCAGCGATGTCAATTACAGTGACGCGGTATGATGTTAATACCATAGCCGCGACCGTCGCAAGCTTTCAGCTACTATAGCAACAACGGTAACTATAGTTACGTCAGAAGTGTGCCATGTAACGATAGTGGGAAAATACGATATTTATGTAATCGTTTATTGTAGACCATATGTGTGATATTCATTAATAAGTGAAATAAATACAAACATCTTAAGTTACTGGGCACATATAAAAAAAAAAACCCACAGAAACGTACTTTATTATATGATGCAGTGCAATACAGCAAACTGTTCAACAGAAATGACAAAAACAGCAACAACAAACAAACAAACAAAAAACACCAACCAAAACAACAGTTTTCACAACTACGTATATTTAAACTAACATGCTCAAGAAAAACAATGTTGACGTAACAGAAATCAGCGTTATTCCGAAGAAACAGGAAACACAATAGAAAGTAATAACTGAAAAATTACAATGTAACTACAGACAACATCTACAGAAACAAGAATTCCGAAAATCTTATATATTGTAAGCACACAAGCATACATACTTGCAACATGTCTGGGAAAACTTAACAACTGTAATCTAAGACGACATCTCGCCAAAACAAGAATACGTGTACATGCCTTGAAATTGAAAGATGTCGATATTATAATATACAACAGGTTATACAAACTATGCAGCATCACAGCTGAAGATGAAGCTCACTTTCTCATTAATTGTCCTGAACTTAAAATAATAAGACAATTGTTTGTTTTACAAACTCATGAGTTCCCCGCATTCCAATGAACAGCACAGCTCTATTGGGACATGGCTACAGCAAGAACAAGTTTACTAACAAAAACTCTTATCAAATGCTATGTAGCACTTATAAAGATAAATTGTTTTATTTTTACAACAGGTACTTAGTCGATCTTTACTTTTATCAGTAGCTTTACTATTGCTAGGTCACCAGACTGTTTATATGTACATGTGTATGTATACACGTACCACGGAAATAAAGCATTTTGTATTTTATTGTATTGTATAAAGCTGTTTGGTGGTCATGCAAATATGAATAAACGTTATTCAGATTCGAGCATTTTCGTATAATTATCCCCCATCCCACCCCACCCCACCCCCTACAAAAATGGTAGGCCGATCACCAATGTGGATATATACTAAAACGTATTTGTCTCGGTTATCTCCAGTATGCACTAATTCAAATACGAACCTGCCCTACTTTCGTCTGGTCATTATTGACCGACAGGCGCACAGAGGTTAGTTCACCTGCTATATATAGCCTAGACTACTGTCGGCAAGAAGTCATTACAGCGTTTGTGTGCTCTACATATTTTGCTTTCACAATGGCTCTCGACGAAAAGAAACACGACGTTATTTTAACTGATGATGAATTATCAAGAAAAGTTATCGATGGAACTGTGTCTGGAAATGAAGTAACCATACTCGATTATGTCAATTTGAAAAAGCTGCCAGAATTTGCGGATTTGAACACTCAAGTTACAGCGATTGTTAACCAAAGCTCGTGGTGGGAACTCTATGGTATCGACTGGCTGGTAACTCTCCAAGGAGTACTGGGTTCTTTTTTGGCCTATTGGTTGATGGGGCTGGATTCGATCCTCTACTTTGGACTGGGTATAGTCTTGTTAGGAATTTGTCATTCTGTTTTGGCCACCAAAGCGGGTCACTGTGCTGCCCATGGAGCGTTTTGTGTATCTCCAGCTTGGAATCGGTTCTGGACAGTATTTTTTGTGGAGTTTATTGGATCCTTCTCTGCTGATGTTGCGGTGGATATTCACATTAAAAGTCACCACCCCCATACGAACATCATCGGCATGGGAGACTCCAGTACATTTAGGATGCCGATGATTCCTTGCATACCATACTTGTTCATCACGCCGTTATGCGTCCCGATACTGACGCCTGTCGTTGGAGCTTTAACGTTATTGGACAAACCGCTAAAATTAATACGAATGCTCATTATTGTAATCCTAGGTCTTTCCACCAACATCTACTTCATGACGACAATTTCTGGTCTTTCTCTCTGGCAAGCTGTCATCTGCACATTTGTCAGCAGGTCGATCATGGGAATTCCGTATATTCACATAAATATTTTTCAACACATCGGCTTGCCCATGTATTCTCGGGATAACAGGCCCAAACGAATATATCTGATGTCCACTGCAGTTCTCAATCTGCCACGGAACATAATCCTGGATCGTGCTTTTGGACATGGAATAATCAATTGTCATGTTGAACACCACCTATTTCCACGCCTCAGTGACAATATGTGTTTAACAATCAAACCCATAGTTTCTTCATTCCTCAAGAATAACGGGCTTCCGTATAATGAAAAAACCTACTTGAACCGGCTGAAACTGTTTGTGAACAAATATGAAGAACTTATGGTCAATGCTCCGCCAATAACACATTTCGTTGGACTGCAATAAAAGCACAAACAATCTCAGTCTACCAATATTTTAGTAGGCTATATATGGTACCCAGCAATTAACCAATACGTTTTCAGCGATATAAACAGATTTACTTGTTTTAAATGCAAAGTCAGTGGCATACGTTAATGATGTATTTGGTTATTCATTGAACTTTTATAAACTCTGTCAAAAAAACAAAAACCCGCATAGGTGATAGGGAAAGAAGAAAAGTGTTTGATTTTACAAAAGATCGTTTTTTGTATAATGTTGCTGAATGACCATGTTTGTTAATGTTCCTGGAATGGAACAGCATGCCCAAATGAACCCTAAAACAAATTTAACGCACGTTGTGGCACGTTGTGCGACAATTGCAGGAAATCGGCGTGAAATGGTCAGATTTTGGCGAATACACGTGAAACTCGGGGAAAACATTGGGGGTAGTGATGGGTATTTAAAGCTGCAATGCTCGCAATGATGCCTCATTTCCATTTCGACGTAGACGAGTTACAAGATGCCAAGACTAAGCCTGCCGAATCGAAACACTGCATTAGGTGAATCGCAGTCAGCAGTCGAATGCCACAGGATCGTCCATCAGAGCACCATTTCACGTCTCTGGGACAGGTACCAGCAGTTTCAATCAGCTGAAGACCGGCCCAGAAGTGGAAGACCTCGCATAACAACTGCAGCACAAGATCGCTACATCGGTAACTTGTGTTACCGAACTGCCACAGCAGCAAACACTGCTGGACGCATACCTGGTTTGAGAAGGGTGTCTGCACAAACTATTCGAACCGACTTAGAGAAGCTGGTTTACAGGCTAGGAGACCGTATGTTGGCCCCGTCCTGCGACGTTAACATCGATATTTACTGTGTTCGCTGATGCACGAATGTACAGGGGTGGAACTTGGGAAACTGGCGGCGAGTATAGTTCAGCGACGAGTCACGTTTTCTTCTACAGCGACGTGATGGACGACAACGTGTTTATAGACGCCGCAATGTACGTTTTGCCAACAGCTGCGTCGCCAAAGTTGACAGATTCGGTGGAGGGAGTGTCATGATGTGGGGAGCCATCTCATACAATGGCAAAACTTGTGTTCGTACAAGGCAACCTGACCAGCTGTACGCTACCGGGATGAAATTCTTCGCCGTCACATGCTTCCCATTTTGGATCGACAGAGCGAACTATTTCAGCAGGACAATGCCAGGCCTCATACGGCACGTGTAACAATGGATTTCCTACAGAATAAAAACATTAATGTGCTGCCATGGCCATCAAGATCGCCAGATCTCAACCCCATTGAACATCTGGAGAGACGTGTATGCTAGCGTGACCCGGAACCTCAGACACTTCCGCAACTGTCACATTAACTGCAGGAAGAATGGGCTAGGATTCCACTAGCCCGGATTTACATACTCATTTAGTCTATGCCAAGGAGATGTCGCGCCTTGATTGCTGCTGCTGGTGGTCACACAAGGTACTGATTTCAGCGCCCTTGTACGACGCTGTTTGGTGACGAAAACGCGTCCACTGCCGTCAGTCCATAGCAAGAACATTGGCACATACTCATGTCAAATTTTACTGTGATACGATCATAAATAACATTATGCCACTTTGTATTAAAGAGATAATTCCATGAATATTTCGCCTAAGCATTTCTTTTTTGACAGAGTATATATAAACGTAGTGGAATGAATATTGCTTATATACCAGATGTTTTATATAATAAGAATGCCTATATAACGTGTCTCAGATGTACCTCACCGCCAAACATTTAGTTTTTCAGATCATAATGAATTGTTTGGGATAGATAATTACGATTCTGTGTACTTTCAAAACATTTTAATGTTTATTTCCCGAAGTTAGTTATTTGCTTGCTATATTATGTAGGTAATAATTTGATGAGCGGGTCATAATGTGAAGTACGGCGACCGATAGCGATTAGTGCGAGAGAGAGAGAGAGAGAGAGAGAGAGAGAGAGAGAGAGAGAGAGAGAGAGAGAGAGAGAGAGAGAGAGAGAGAGAGAGAGAGAGAGAGAGAGAGAGAGAGTGCTAGCTTAGTAGCTGTTAACATAAAATTAAAAGTGAAAGTTAATCCTTATGCAATTATAACGAGTGACATTTTTCATTGTCCAAATAAGTGAGAACAACTTTTACAAATTCATATTCATTCTTTTTACAATATTTTTTTTTTTAGTTTATATCACACATTTGTTAGAACCAAACACTGTACAGTGTAAAAAGGGATTGTTCCATAGTGCCATCTATAGTTCAAATAATGACGCAAGGGTTAGGCCCTATGTAATTCAATCCCTTTAATCCAAGCCAAGTCCCACTCACACTGCTTAACTTGAAAATGGCGGCTGCGGCTTGTTACAGGAGTAGGTTCGTCAATTAAAGAAATGACATCAGTATTGGCGTACCATACGACATCATCAAATGCACGGCAGGGCCAGATACTGTCGCAGCCGACATGGCTGGAGGAGGGGTAGTTTGTGTGACCTCCACGGCGGGGATACTTTTAGATGTTTTCGCATGTTCTTGCATAGGGTTTCAAGTTCTTCCCTTGCAAGGACACAATCGGATTTGGATACGAAGAGAAAGTTCATTTCACTGTCCAGAGATTGCGTCCATGCAAAGAAATTCCGCGGGTCTTGGATGACTGCCACTACCCTCTTGACTGCATCATCAGCGAGTCGTTTTACTGTTCCACCATGTCCGTCACAGGCTCACTTCCTATGGCCTGCTTCGAAGTAATTCCACAGGGACCTAGAAGCAAACAGATACTGATGTTTCGCAACTATCTGGAAGACGGATTTGTTGCGATATTGTGAAGTTGGATATTAAGAATCCGTATATGGTTACGACACCATGACTCATTTCATAAGAGACTATTATGTAACTTTTGTGGACACGTTCATCGCCCTGACGGTAATAGACTACACAAGGGTAAATGGTTAATCCGGCGGCTCCCCAGTAAACTGATTGCACTTCTTCAAAGGTGCGACACGTGTAGTTCTCGCTGAAATCCATGTGGATCACAATGTGGTCTTCAGGAAGCACTTGCTTGATTTTTTTTCATAGCGAAAAACTGATTTTGTACCCGGACACAATGTTCCTTGAACACTTCGCACTCATCCATGATGTTCAGAACAAAGTCGGCGACTCGCATAGTGACACCTACTGGCTTGTATTTCTTTCTATTTTCAGCTACAGTTTCATGCCTCCACTCTTGAAAATGAATTTCATCATTTTCAAAAGCAATGAGCTTACGTTCAAGATCTTACAAAGTGGTGTGAGCAATGAAGCTGTCCGCATTCACTGACACAAAGTCATAAGTAACCATTACTGCATTACGATGTATTTCGGGGCTTATTTTTTTCAAGCCTTGATTCTTTATGGGCTATATGCAGTGAACTATCAGTACATGCAGAAATATTCAATGAATCGCTAACATATCTGATGTATTTAAGCATAAAATCGGGGTCCAAACATGTGCGCCATGCAGATGACAATTTTGCCCGTCAATGTTGTATCTAAAATGTTGATTCAGCCTGGAACGCAGATTGGTGGATGTCGGATAACGTACGTGACAGTTTCGTACGTATCATTTGTAGTAAGAAGGGCCTGTAGTCATACATGCACTACATTTTATCATCCTTTCTCTGCTTGTGCCCTTGTACATCTCAGGAACTCCAAGCCAAGCGTTTGAGTATGCTTTTGTAAGACAGGAGCGTTCGTACGTGACAGCCTTACAGACATGCTCCAGTATTATGGATTAATTGTCTTTCTGCATCTCTAATGTACATTTTTCAGAGGAAGAATAAGCAGATACACATAATTAAGTATATTTACCAGGATTTAGTTTATAATCCCAATCGATCTAGGCCGTCAGCCTTACGTAGTTTGCTCTTTCAAATTGGATGACGTACGTGACCTGGAATTTGCGACATGATTTATGAGTGAATATTCCATAATTTAAGATAATTTTAAGTAGAGTAGACACATGTTTTGAAAAGGTGCCATGCTGTTGTGCTTACCCGAGTATAAAAACATACTTTAAATGTAACAATCATGTATTTGTGATGCCCGTTTTATGCTCATCCTCATTTGCGACATGGGTGTTTTTAAGGGTCGGCATTTTCCCACGGTCCTTTTGAAGGGAAGGGAGAGTAATTGCAGGTTCAATAATGAGTCAAAAGTACAGGAAATGAACAAGACAACTCAGAAATGGTGTTTATTTTATAATACATTTAATTATTACTGTACAATCAGAGGTCAAAATGCTGCGACAACTATTTTCTACATTTGCTACAGTTAATGGAGAATGACCCTTAATCCAGACCGAGTCATGTACGTTATCCCTAGATGTTGTGAGAATACATCGTTCGTGTGTCCTTTGGAGATGATGTGCTGGTATCATATATATATGTCATAGTTAGGAGAGATGGCCCTGAACGTGTTTTCTTAGAATTGTACGTTTTTTTAAGCAGTTACTCGTTGGCCAAAAATCAATTTATGAACAATTTACTTGTATTACAGGCATGTTTTCAGTGACATTCATTAATTACATGGACAATGTGCACATGATTCACTAGATTATCATTGTACATGTTAGCCAAGGTCATGGTGATCGATAGTTTTGTTAGTAAATGTAAAAAATATGCAAGAAAGTTTTGCCCACGACTAGATCCCAATTCAAGGTCACGTACGTTATCCGTACCTCTTCTTTTGATACAGTTGTCAATAATAGGTGAACACTTCTGAGTAGAATACTTCCCTTTCGTGTTATTTCATGAGTTTATTAGGTGCAGATAAACTGAAATTTACCTGGAGCAATTAAGTAGGTCACCAATTCTATACAGTTTGGAACATAAGGTATCAATTTGTGCATAAAAATGTAGCCAGAGTCTGTTTATTACAAACATCGATCTTGACCAAATTAGTAAAGAAAGCTGTATTTTTCAAGTTGATTTCATTAAAGATGTTTCTTCTTGTTCAGAAAATGTATTTTGTTCACTTCCTAGCATGACCCAATTTCTATATTTATAGGGTACAATTCCTAAGGAGGGCATGACGGGTCACGTACATTACCTGTACGACTTCCTTATTTCAGCATGTACCACTGTTAAAAGGGTGCCTCTTTACAGGGGGGGGGGGGGGGGGGGGAGGTATTTTAAAATGGTTACACACAATATAAGACTATGCAGGAAGGTCACTTTTAACATTCCCAGAAGATATTTATATTTCAAAATTCATACATTATTGGTTGCTACAGTTAATGGAGAATAACCCTGTATACTCCAATGCTTAATGCTTAATGAACCGTACAAAGATACATATAAAAATTTGTTTATTTTTACAATTTATCACCAGTTATTGACGAGAGGGGAATACAATGTAGTTATTCACCAAGCAACTGATAAAAGTTGCTTATTACGTTATTATTTGCATGGGTGCTTCTGCAATATATGTATTTTAACAGAAGCTAAAATGTTGTCCAAGGACAAATAGGTTGTGTCCAGAACCATTTAAATAATGAACCTGTTTAATCCAACACCAGATTTGATGGTATAGTGGTTAAGCAATTCACATAATAGGGCAATTTCACGAGTCAAGGGATACGAGAGGACAAATTAAATTTCATTATTTCATTATACAAAGGGTCCAAATTAATTCACAAGACACCCAATTTTGGAAGAAAACTTAAAAGTCTTGTTCACACACACACACACACACACACACACACACACACACACACACACACGACTTTCCTAATGCTTCTGATATAAACACATCACACAATTTCAAAGCTAACTCCGACCAAAAAACAGGAACATTAAGCCACTTAAATCCCCTCCATCAAACTGGCTTCGATACTTTGTTACTCAATTTATAATATCAGTAGCATCACTTTAAAGAATACAGGCATTTAAAATATTTTATGAAAATAGGTTGCTAAAAGTTATGATTTGAAACAATGTGGTCGGCCACAAAAAATACGAATTGTTTATGTGAGAAGAAAATCTGAAGATTAGCACTAGTCAAGGTAAAGATAATAAATAATCAGACGGTCCTGAAAATATGATTTGAATTTGAAAGAAGGAAACGATAACATCCGTCAAATGTAACGTTTGTCAGAGGAAAAAGTGGAGTCAGTAACGTCCGTCACATTCTGATGTCAGAAAAAGTGGAGTCAGTAACGTCCGTCACATTCTGATGTCAGAAAAAATCTTCATTTAGCATCTTGGGGCCGGGACGTAGCCCAGTGATAAAGCGCTCGCTTGATGCGCGGTCGGTCTGGGATCGATCCCAATCGGTGGGCCCATTGGGCTATTTCTCGTTCCAGCAGTGCACCACGACTGGCATATCAAATACCGTGGTATGTACTACCTTGTCTGTGGGATGGTGCATACAAAAGATCCCTTGCTGCTAATCGAAAAGAGTAGCCCATTAACTGGCGACAGCGGGTTTCCTCTCTCAACCATATAACCGTAAATAAAATGTGTTGAGTGCGTCGTTAAATAAAAAAAAAAACATTTCCTTCCTTCATTTAGCATCTTTTCAACAAAAGGTTGTTTCACTATTTTACCCACAAATATTTAGTACTATATGGGTTACCCTGAGGTTTCTGCCTTAGAAAGATTTTAGTTTGTTCCCCCAACAAAATAAACACACATCCTGCTTTTTTCTGGTTCTTTTTATTATTATTTTAAACGCGATCTTACCGTATAAATCATGTTTTACATTTAAACATACTCAAATATAAAGGTATATACTCAAGAAAAAAGATAGTGCATTACAAATTAACCACAGATACTGTTGAGCCAATCAAAGTTGTGACTGGTGGCTTATTGAACACATGTATAATGATAAACACTTTTCGGATTCATGATGGAAATCACGAGATCCCCCTTTTTGATTACCATATTTTAAAATTCACTTATTAATTTTTAATGAATCCATATAGTTTGACACCAGCAACTACTGTGACATGTAAGAAATATTCCCATACAATGGTAATGTAAAAATACACCCGGATATGACATTGGCAGCTTTTAACTGGTCATTATCGACATAGGTTCTTTTTATTATTTGCAGAACCTTTTGAAACCATTTTTGGGGAATATGTTCCTCCTCAACCTGACGGTCGTTCCAGCCAGTGTACCACGACTGGTATATCAAAGGCGGTGGTATGTGCTATCCTGTCTGTGGCAAAGTGCATATAAAAGATCCTTGGCTTCATTTGAAAAAATTTAGCGGGTTTCCTGATGATGTCAAAATTACCAAACTTTTGACATCCAATAGCCGATGATTAATGAATCAATGTGGTCTAGTGGTGTCATTAAACAAACCAAACTAATCAACCTGACGGCGTTTTCATGAGCTTTAACTTTAAAATAAATGAATGCTGTTGCATAACATACATATTTGAGACTGGATATTGTGATAAATCCTCGGTGGCTCTGTATTAAATTGCTGCAGTGGACAAAGCTTTTTATACTCAGAATTTCATTTTATGTTGAACAAAATGCAACGTCCGTCACACACAATTGTTATAATTTTCTTTACTTTTAGTTGATAGCTGAATTGTAATTGGTAGTTTTCTATAGCTGTAACCTTTACTTTAAGGACAAACACCGATTTGTACAATTTAAGGGTTTCACACAATTTGGAAATGAAGTTAGTTGCTTTTTACCCATGTCCTTCTCAAGTAACGTCGGTCACGCAAACATTTCCGATTACCCACCAAGCCATAAATATTTCTAGACACTTCTCTATGGCAACAAATCCACATGAACATTGGTAAATATCACACACAAGACCAATTTACTGGAGGTATCAGTCTAGCAACCAAGTCAGCTGGAATTACTTCCAACCTCTCTGAATGTAACGTCGGTCACTGTGGAATTGCCAAATAGTATGTGCTGCGAGTTTTAAGGGCTCAGTGTGTGTGTGTGTGTGGGGGGGGGGGGGGGGGGTACGGTCTATATACAGACCTCTCACGAACCACTGACTTGAAATTAACCCACTGACAGCCAAAGTCAAGTTAAAATATAAATGAATCTGAAAAGCTTGCCAGATCATGACTGATGGTGGTACACAAGCTTACCTCGAACACAAGTGATTCTTTGGAAATCAGCACCTTCAAGTGTTAATGGTTAAAAAAAAATCCATTGTCTCTGTGAACAAAAACAAAGATAAATAGATTAACTGAATACTGAATGAAACAACAAATATCAGGTAGATAATTTTTTATTTTAGAGCATAAAAAGCTTGCCCTGAACAGCAAAAGTAGCACCTGCGTTAGAGTCAGGTGGCAACCTTGATATCAAGGCTCTTGGTTTATGGTGCACCTCGGACATGTAACCTACACACATACTGCTGGTTGTGTGTCCCCACAAAACTTCAACACTACACGAATTATCTGAATCATTATTGGACATACTCGAATCACACACCTGTTCAAATACTAAACCTAACATGCCAGCATTTTTATCCTGAACACCATGTAGGAATTCCGATTTGAGAAAACCGTCCTCCAGTACATTTTTAAAAGTTAGACTACCATCATCACCTTTTTGCAAAGCATCTCCACATTGTTTAGCTAGCAGAGTCTTCATCAGATGTTCACCACAACCTGTGGTTGCCACAGCAATGCCTGGTGTCTTATTCTTCACACCGTTGTGTGCCCAGCATCCTGCACCAAAGCAAGCCGCAGGTCCTACTCTGCCCATCTGCTTCAACCATATCCCACCACTAGAAGCTGCTGCTGCCATATTACCTGCTTGGTCAACACACACAGCACCAACTGTGTCTTGAACATCAGTGACTACTCGTTTGGCTTTGGCAAGAGTGTCTTGTAAATCAATACCTCCATGTGAACCTACACTAATAGTATTTTGTAAGTCACTGCTTCCCTCGGATCCATCCGATGGCACAGAAAATGAAATTTGATTCTGAGAAGCCGTGCAATTTACGTCTTTTGAAGATTCAATCAATTTTTTGGGTAAACAGTCTGAACCAGTAATCTTGTAACAGCTATCTGAATTAGTTTTGCACCTTTTATTTTCAACACAATTATTAATACTGTCCAGTTTTCTTTTATACCTATTGTAAGTTTTTCTTGAAGTATCTGTGATGAGTGAATCAGTCGACACACACTGTAACCCATGTTGACAGGCCCACTGACGAGCACCTTCTCCAACCATCACACTTGGGGGGATCCTCCCAAGAGAAAGAAGCCCTTCCAGCTGCACCAGAACCAGCTTGTGAGCAAGCGCAACAGGATTTTTAACTCCAGAAACACTACCAACAGCACCGAATGTAAGTGACTTGCCGTCCATGACACCAGCATCACATTCAACAGACCCTTCTAGAGTGAGGTTAGAACCAACACCAGCATTAGTGCAAGGAGAGTCCTCAAGCATTTTCACTGCTTTTGTCACAGCATCAACAGCATTATTGCCTGATTTTAAACATTGCATCGCAGCAGTGCAAGCTACCCTGCAAACATTCAAGTACTTCTCTTCGTTCTCTGCTGCATGATAGCCAGCTCCAGCATGGACAACAATGAATGATTTCTGGTGTTTTTCTGAACTTATCATAGTGAAAATTATCACTGCTGAAATTCTATCTAACACAATGATTCTAACCAGTTCACAGATGACAATAATGAAGGTTTTGCAATAACTGCTATACAATGGTGTCACAAACAATAAAATTTTGACATATGAAAGGTAAATTAAAAAATTGAAAAAATGACTGTAGACAGTAAAAAATTAACATGGGAAGAATCGATATGTGAAATGCAAGTATAATATTAAGCAAATATGCTAAAACTAAATCTTTAATATTGAGATCAATGAATCAAACAAAAATCTTCATTGGCATTTCAGAATACAAAATAATGAATGAAATCCTAAACACGATAGTTCAAAAATATTTTGTAAACAATGAAAAAACACCCAATTAAATTAAAAAACAACTAAAAATACAAATAATAACAGATATCAAAAGCGTCAGTGTTTGAAATGTCATAAGTAAGTCAGTAATTATATCTTAGGTAATGAAGGAATACATGCATGTTTTATCGACAAAACAACCATGTGCCAGGTACTAAGATCTAAAAAAACACACATCAAAGATGGTACAGTACTATTTAGTTCAGTACTAAAAATGAATGTCCCATTATGGCTTAGTGAATTCTTCTAGTAGTTTGACTAGCTCTTCTACTGCACTTGTCCCTTTCCTATCTGATGATATGATTGATGTGTCCCTGGAAAGGAAAATGAAGAATTGATAAATGATACAAAAACAGTAAATTACTACTAACAATATCTTGTTTTCTATTTCCACCGTAAAATATTAAGTGAACCTTTTACCTGCTAATATTTTCGATTCAAAGTTAAGTATAAATGTAGAAAGTTCCGGTAAACCTTACTACAGCAGTCACATTGTACTATTCATATCTGTAGGTAACACTTCACAACTGTAAGTTAAGTTATTACAGTGCAGAGAAACCCTTTAACTGAAGGGGATGAAAACTCGGTAACCGGTCAAAAACCCCATCAGTCAAAAAACCCTTCAGTCTAAACCCCCTCCAGTCAAAACCCCTTCCAGTCAAAACCCCCCCTATTTAGAAAATAAACCTGAGTTTCTTACAACTGTTGTGTTATACGAAAGGACAAAAAATTATGCAAATAATTGATACCAAAAATATAAAGTATTGGAGTTTATTCACGCTTGCATATCAAACAATTTATAAATATTGCTAATTACTATCAAGTTCTTTCATTATATTATTTTATTATTTAAGGATTTTTCCAAGGCTTCCCAATTACATTAATCCCTTCAGTAGCTAAGATCAAACAATTTATAAATATTGCTAATTACTATCAAGTTCTTTCATTATATTATTTTATTATTTAAGGATTTTTCCAAGGCTTCCCAATTACATTAATCCCTTCAGTAGCTAAGATCAAACAATTTATAAATATTGCTAATTACTATCAAGTTCTTTCATTATATTATTTTATTATTTAAGGATTTTTCCAAGGCTTCCCAATTACATTAATCTCTAAGATCAAACATGGCTCTAAGATCAAACATTTTACAAAAATTATAATTCCAAGGCTATGAGTAGCTTCATTTAAAGCCTTGAAGTCTGTCGTGTAACATACACTAAATAACAACATAACTAAATATATTTCAGATAATTATTTATAAAAAAATAAAACAATTATCCATCTATATCAACATTATACTAATTTTACCACCATAAATACAACAACAAAAATAAGAGGGGGTTTTGACCATTTGACTATTTATCGCAGGGTTTTTTGACTGGAGGGGGTTTTGACTGAGGGGGTTTTGACCGGAGAGGTTTTTGACCTAGATTCTGAAAACTCACATCTTGTACTTCATGAAGGTCACACCAATGAACATTCTATTCAGACCTGGTAACTCAATAAAATAGCTCTTGGCCAAGATTTTACATATTAATAATTCCCTTTCTAACTCATTTTAACTCATTTGTATTAAAAATTTAAAATACTTTGTTCTAAAGATATTATTAAAAAACCCATTATCTAACTAGTGACCTAAGACTGGTACAGCTTATTGGTATTAACAACTATTAAAATAACATGAAGGAAAGGCACGTTTTTGTTGTAAATCTCAACACATTTCATATTATCCATGTCATTTGGCATTCACCCAAAACATTTTGTAAAGTGCTCGCTTGATGCACGGTCGGTCAGGGATTGATCCCTGTCGGTGGGCCCATTGGGCTATTTCTAATTCCACCCAGTGCACCACAACTGGTATATCAAAGGCTGTGGTATGTGCTATCCTGTCTGTGGGATGATGCATAAAAAAAATCCCTTGCTACTAATGGAAAAATGTAGTAGGTTTCCTCTCCATCCAGCCATAATGACAATACACTGACAATTAGTATAATGGTCTATTTGTACACACCGATTCTCCTGCTCTACACCTAGCACAATTTCTTTGTGTACTTCCTGGGTTCAATTGATGTGAAGTAAACACCAGATTTGCCGAGTTCTCTTGAGGCGAGATAAGTGTCAGACTTGGTCGGTTGATGTCAGGTGGAATGCACATCAAACTTGGTCCAGTGCAATGGAAATTAGCACTACAGACTTGCATAGGCTGCAATATAATAAAATCTTTCATACATATAGGAAAACATACATGAATTCACCCCAACAGTGACTGGACCACTTGAAGCTAGCAGTGCTTGCAACAACCTCAGGAAGTGACATGTCTATAGCATGCACATCTAACTCAAGTTGCAGTAGCAGATGACTCAAGGAGATCACATGACTCCCAAAGACTGGGAATGGTACAAATAAGTGGGATTGAGGCACCTGCCAGTCTTAACATACAAGGAGCAACTTCCAGAAGAACTGCCAGAAACTGTTACGTGTAATTGCAAAATGAGGTGTAGATTATGCGTGAATAATAATAATTCCAAAATGCTTTAACAAGTTTCTTGTCTATGAATTAATTTGATTTAACTGTATTTGTCAAGTCAGTGATGATACAACTGTCGAGTTCATTGTAATATGTAATCCAAGTGGTTTTATGCTTCCAAACATGAAAGTAATATTATGACTGTAATAAACAAAGAGGAAGTATTCTACGAATGTATGCCACTTTTGTTATTTATCCAATATTGAAATACATGGTGCAATACTTTCCATCATGTCACAGAACCTATTAAATGTGCACATTAAAAGATTGAAAATTAAGACAAAAATACAATGCTAAAAGTATTAAAAGTGGGATATTGTGACAGTCATTTTGATTTCTTTTTGAAATAAAATACACGTTTTAATTTTTTATATTACATATATTAATATTTAATATTTAGAGGTGAAAATTGATAAAAACTGTAATATTAACAGATTGAAAATTAAGACAAAAATACAATGTTAAAAGTGTTAAAAGTATTAAAATTGGGACATTGTGACAACCATTTTGATTTCTTTTCGAAATAAAATATATGCTTTTATTTTTTTTATATTGTACATGTAATGTATATTATATATATTATTAATATTTAATGAAACATTGAAATTTCTTTGGTTAGAAGTGAAAATTGATAAAAACTCTGTATAATGACTAATATTGTGGTGGCTATAATTGGATTTATGCAAACCAAGCACTGTTCCACAGTTTTGATTTTTGAAGAACGATTTATGGGTTTCTTTTTTAGCCTTTCTGAGGTGAATGGTGAAGAAATAAACTCTGTTGCAATTTGTTGTGGGTTGACCCTCTTCTTTGCATACATTGACTGGACTATAGTCTTGGAAGACTGAATTTTTTAAAGAAAATGTATAACAATAAAACAATTAACAAAGCAACATAGATTGTTAATTTAGTTTTCGCTCCATTAATAATAATAATAACAATTGTTAATTATTATTTATAATTAATCAACACACAAAGAATATTTCATGTTTTCGATTTCAAGAACTGAACTCTACTTATAGCCTCTATTAGAAACATACTTATCAGCCCTTGATTTGCATAGCGCTAAGTGGCCCCAGTTAGCCATTAAATTATTTCCGGCGCGTTCACGCTCCAGTAGCTTGCAACAAAGGCCCTTTGTTACTACTGAACTGTGGAGTAGTTGTCGACTTGTTCTTTCATTTTTTGACGTTAATAAAGTTTTCTATTCCTATTATTATTGTTTTTCAGATTGTGTGCAATCTCCTTCTTTTACAGAAAAGAAAATGTACAATATGTTTTGTGCTCAACAGAAATACTTACGAACAACACTTCTTGGGGGGGGGGGGGGGGGAAGAGGGGACCAAGATAAATGGCTCTTTGATGATTGATTTGTTAAAACAGCACCTTAATAAAGTTTTGATATTTGCAAGTAATATGCATGTGTTTGTGTATATATCATTGTGTACGAATGGAAGTGTACATTAATTTGACTAAATTGACTGTGATTTTCTGTACTTCTAGCTGCATTATTAACTACGACCTATGCAGTAGTTAATAATGAAACTAACGATACAGAAATTCACTTCCTCGCCTGATGATAAGGTTTCTACTGTCTGACTTGCAAACAAATCGGAACAGCGAGTCCAGTGTCATTGTCAGACGGACATAGTGTAACGGACACAACTTCATGTGTAATTTAATAGTTACGACCGACTATCTACCTGCAATTATTAATATTATGCACAACCATTAAGCATTCCATAGTACACACATATATATATATATATATATATATATACTCTTCAAAAGAAGAAACGCAAAACCACATTGTCGTAACATTTGGAGAATTGATTTAATTATTGAATGGTGAGTCCGATAATTACCAAATGTTGCAGGATTGTTCACAATTCACTCTAGTCCATTGTGAGTAAGTGATAGGACACACCACCAAGGTCAAGGTCATCTGGAGTCAATACCGGGTGTGGCCTCCGCGTGTGTTGACAACTGCCTGGCACCGCCTGCCCATTGAAGCAACCAGAGTACGGATGACGTCCCGGGGGATGGTGGCCCACTCGGCCTGCAAGGCTGCTGCCAGCTCGGGCAGGGTCTGGGGCTGTGGTTGTCGCTGTCGGAGGCGTCGGTCCAACTCGTCCCATAGATGCTCAATTGGGTTCAAATCCGGTGATGTCGATGGCCAAGGAAGGACATTAATGTTGTTGTTCTGTAGGAAAGCCGTTGTGAGACGTGCTGTGTGAGGCCTGGCGTTGTCATGTTGGAACACTGCGTTGGCGTTGGCCATAACTGGAACGATGTGTGGCCGGAGGATCTGGTCAATGTAGCCCTGTGCATTCAGGTTGCCCTGCACTTGGACCAGGTCAGTTCTGCCAGTGTGTGAGATGGCTGCCCACACCATGACACTACCCCCGCCGAATCTGTCCACTTCCTGCACGCAGTTTGCCGCATAACGTTCACCACGACGCCTATACACGTGACATCTTCCATCATGACGTCGGAGCAGAAATCGGGACTCGTCACTGAACCACACCTGTCTCCATCGCAGTTGAGGCCATTGTCGATGAATCTGGCACCACTGCAGTCGGAGTCGACGGTGTTGTGGTGTTAAGATGACACCTCGAACTGGACGTCTGGCACGAATTCCTACCTCACGTAGGCGGTTCCGTACGGTCTGGTCGGATATCCTGCGCAAACCTGGTATTGCTGCGGCTGTGGAGGTGGCAGTAGTCAATCGTTCCCGAAGGTGGCGTACCCGGATGTAGCGGTCCTGCCCGGGGGTAGAGACCCGTGGTCGACCGGATCTAGGGAGGTCACGTGTTGATCCATGTTGCTGGTAACGGTCCCACAGTCTGGAGATGGTGCTTGGAGACACATGGAATGCCCTGGCAACGGCCGTTCTGGATTCGCCTGCGTCTAGTTGGCCGATGGCATTGTTTCTCTGCGGTTCACTGAGACGTGGCATGTCCTGGATTGTCAACTGTCGGCCAGATACAGAGGCCAGGCAAGCGAACACCCTGCACTTTTATACTGTCGGTGTTCATGTTGCACGTGCAGACAACGCACGTGCAGTGGTGACATGGTTTGCACGTGGCTGCGTTTTTGCGAATATTCACATTTTGGAACTTTATTGTACAGTAGCTGCGTTTTATCGAATGTAACCGTGGGAATGTGTTTGGGACATGCAATGACCTTATATTCACAAAGCATGAACCGGTAGGAAACATAAAATCGGAGTTATAACCCATTTGTACCCTTTTGCGTTTCTTTTTTTGAAGAGTATATATATATATATATATATATATATATATATATATATATATATATATATACAGTGGACTCTGTCTAAACTGGATTCTGTGTAATCCGGATCTCTGCGTAAACCGGTCCATTTCTAAAGTCCCGTCCAGCTACCGTTTATCTATTAGGTATAAATCTCTGCCTAATCCGTACTCTTGTCTACTCCGGACTCCGGATCAAAAATCAAGAACGAAAGAACCGTTCATGCATTAATTACCTCTGTCTACACCAGATTGGGATTTGAATGAACGACGGGCTGCTTAATTAGTTGAACAATGATCGTCAATTGCCAAGTAATCAGGACGCCAAATACAAAATGTAATCGCACACGTGTGACCTTTACTCTTATTGCGGTAGGTCGTTAGATCAATCGGATTAATATTAGTGTGTGTGTGTTGAAACTAACTGATTTCACTCTTATGAATTCGGCGAGTTATACTTGTCAACCTAATGCATGTATAAATAGGTGCGAATCGCGCATATATTTTGTGTTATCTTATTTCATTTATAATGGCGGAACGACCCCAAAAACGGCAACGTATCGAACTTTCGTTAGCAACTAAAGTCAAATTAATACAAGAATTTGATTCAAATCTGCAGTCAAAACATGGGGTCAACTGTCATTGTTGATCATAACTCTGGGTGAAACTGTCTAAACCGGTCCTCTATGTAAACCATTACTATTTCGACGGTACGAAGTGAGTCCGGTTTAGAAAGAGTCCACTGTATATAACTGTGTGTGTATGTGTGTATATATATATATATATATATATATATATATATATATATATAAAAAATATATTTTCACTGGCGTAGGAAGCAGGGGGGGCAAGGGGGGGCTTTTCAGATACATGTATTTTGCTTTATAATAGTGTAAATATAAAAGTGTGCCCCCTCCCCCCACTTTTTGGCACCTTCCTGTGCCACTAATATATCTGTGTGTGTGTCTGTGTGCGTACATCCCCCCCGCCTTGCCACCTTCATACACCACTGGTATATGTACACAGATAAAATGAAATATTTAGACAAACAGGCACATGTGCAGGAAATTGTGTAGAGGAAGTCTAGACTGGCTAGTGGTGTTTTTAGGGGAGGGGAGGGGTCGGGTCATGCCTCCCCAGAAATACACTGAAAACACCCAAAACAAACATATTATAGCATGTGGGGAAAGGGACTGATCTGATTGGAATATTACATATCATCCGTCCCATCCTACAAAAATGTTGTTTTGTTGTTTTTGTAAATAATTTATGTTTGGTTTGACGTAAAAATAAAAAACATTTTGGAAATAACCAAAATATACTATTTTTGTGTAATTTAGAAAACAAGTGGCTCAGAAATAAATAACTTGTAGTAAATTCCACAGTATGAAAAAATGCATTCCCCCTGGGACGCACTATAAACATGTGTTTCTATTATCTATTACAACTGTGTTACTGTCACACACAATTCATTAAAACTGCACACGTGTTTAAATGAAATTATGATAATTAATGTGAGGCGAGATTGCAGCTTTGAAACAAAAAACTAAAAATTTCCATGTAAGAAAACCAAAACAATCAAGCTCGCTAGATTCATCTCATATATTTAACACATGGTCAGTTATAACAAAACGCAATTTCATCAACTTAAGTTTTACCTTTATCATTCTTTATTTTTAAAGCATAGGTGAGGACATTTATGATGCCAGGGACAATCTCAGCTGAAGATTCACAAACAACTGTGGCCATCGGCCATTCCTGAAGTAAGGTCTCACTACACAGATCACTTCCGGGTGAGAGTTCATTGATGACGGTCCACTATAGTTCCTAATTGGGACACATGTTATGGTTCACATATCACTTCTAAGAAATGGTGAAGAATTAAAACAATATGTATATTTAATGGTAAGCCTTCTGGCTGTATTGTGCCCATATTATTTTGTAATATTGTGCATCGACCTTTTGGGACATGGGTATATAGCGCAAGTGACAGCCGGAGTGAATCGGTTAATGAACCACCTGTTCGGACCGGTACTACAGCCAGATGCGGTCATATAGCAAAAAACTGAGACGGAAATGTTCTCAATTTTGGAGTGAAAATAAATGCTTATGTTTGCAATGGTGTATGTTGTTAGTGCCAACGAGAACCCGTTCTATGGGCAATCTTCGCTTGAAGTTGGGCAGTTTAACATGGGTTTGAATGGCAGATGACATCTGTGTAGTTAGACCATAATGTAAAACATGAAATTACTGTTTATCCCAAAATATATAAGTTTAGCAAGCCAAAATGAAAATGTACTAGTGTAGCATCCTTATAAAAGGTAATTACATCGATGTGGATTTCAGCCAAGTGTATGGGGGGCCCTATTTGGGTAAATATTACAAACGTCAATTTTATTTATTTTTATTATTTTTATTCTATTTTAATTTTTTAGGGGTGTGTGTGTCAAAATATATATTCTAGTGTTCTTACATGTAATAAATAAATAGATCTGAGTGTCTAACACTGAGTTTCTCATTGTAAAAGGTCAAAATTCAAGGTCACAAGGTCAATATCCAAATTCACCCTAATTTCTGTGATTTTGTGCATAATGAATTTTTTCGAATGTACAGTCATAGTGACAAACAGTTCTGATGGTATTGTGAATATATAACATAGTATTCTACTATGAAAGTAGAATTTGTATCTGCCATTAATAATATGTGGATCTTCATGCTGAAATATACAGAAAAAAAGCAGGATTTCAACACTTCATTATGAAACAATTGTTGCCCATAGCAACAATTGATGGAAACTAATATTTTTAATGAACTAACTAGATAATTAGCTTCTTTGTATGTTCCCCATATCAGAACTACCAACAAGGTCATACATTACCATATAGTGGCTGCTTGTTTGATGACCATCTATTGTGTGGATGACCAAGGAGTAACAATGTAATATGAAGTTTTATTGGATGATATGGTGCATCTATCTTTTGGTGTATTGGTTAGAGTTCATAAGTTACACGGCTCTAGTATAGCTTTTCATGGTGTAAATGACCCAAATTATTAAACTGACTTCAAACCAAGTTTGACAAAATCTGTCACTAGACTTTAAGGTCTCACTACACAGATCACTTCCGGGTGAGAGTTCATTGATGACGGTCCACTATAGTTCCTAATTGGGACACGTTATGGTTCACATATCACTTCTAGGAAATGGTGAAGAATTAAAACAATATGTATATTTAATGGTAAGCCTTCTGGCTGTATTGTGCCCATGTTATTTTGTAATATTGTGCATCGACCTTTTGGGACATGGGTATATAGCGCAAGTGACAGCCGGAGTGAATTGGTTAATGAACCACCTGTTCGGACCGGTACTACAGCCAGATGTGGTCATATAGAAAAAAACTGAGACAGAAATGTTCTCAATTTTGGAGTGAAAATAAATGCTTATATAATGTATGTTTGCAATGGTGCCAACGAGAACCCGTTCTATGGGCAATCTTCGCTTGAAGTTGGGCAGTTTAACATGGGTTTGAATGGCAGATGACATCGGTGTAGTGAGACCTAACCAGAACGTGCCGGAAGTGGTTAGTGTTTAGGGGACGTAACTCTGCCTATTTTTTCTTGCGAATTTCTAAAAGAATATACATGGAACAAAATTTCATTTCAGCTGAATTGGAGCTGTGACTAGTGTGAGCATGCCAAAACTAAATGTCCAGTAAAACATGAAGAAAACTACCTGCTGTTGCTGATGCTGGGTGTTTTCTAAATATATCTCTGGAGTCATACAGTTGAGCTCAACCTTCTTTTCACATCTCACTTCAGGAACTAATGCTGTATGTGTAAACAAGGTTGCAGGATTTGGTCGTTTCTGAAACCCATTAAGACAAAAGTTAAATATTTAACACTACACTTAAAACACTTTTTGTTGTTGTTGTTGATAGTTCAATATTTATTTCAGCATATTATCAGCATTCCCCACTGACTCGGGGGCAAGACGTAGCCCAGTGGTAAAGTGCTCACTTGATGCGCGGTTGGTTTGGGATCGATCCCCGTCAGTGGGCCCATTGGGCTATTTCTCGTTCCAGCCAGTGCACCACAACTGGTACATCAAAGGCTGTGGTATGTGCTATCCTATCTATGGGATGGTGCATATAAAAGATACCATGCTGCTAATCGAAAAGAGTAGCCCATGAATTGGCGACAGCGGGTTTCCTCCCTCAATATCTGTGTGGTCCTTAAACCATATGTCCGACACCATATAACCGTCAATAAAATGTGTTGAGTGTGTCAATAAATAAAACATTTCCTTCTTTTCCCCACTGACTCCTCGAATCCAACTGTCACTGGACTGTATCCGATTTCATTGACAAAATATTCAAATATTTTCACTAAGTACTACATGTACTTGTTTATACCAGAATGTGAACCTTCCTAGCAATGGAACATGGACTACATCATACTTTACATTTCACATTATCGAAAAAGCATTCACAATGGCAATAATTTTTTTTAGAAATATGCAAAACAATAAACTTTTCAACTGCACTGAATTTACCCTTTAATATGGGACGTTCCAAAATATATTTTATTAACCAAGCCACTTCTGATTACAAATTAATTCTGAATTTATTTCCCCCAGTAATAAGAATTTGGAAAAGCTGTTTCAGATTTAAACAAATTCCGATTCCCATTTTGGCAAATTCTGTTTGCCCCCATTTTATTGAAGTTTCCAATTAATGTTGATCAACAATTTAGGTTTTTGATATAAAAATGGTAAAACTCTGCTATTTAAATTAACAAATACACCCAAAGTTTTACAAACATAATTACATTGCTAGATGAATGTGTCATGAGATTCAGATATGTTTATGAATGACCAAAGTAAGAAAACCCCACAAAACTAACATCAAATGTATAGCCTATACTTGTATTTGAAGTTAAAATCATTTCACAGTATATTTGTAACTGTCAAACATTAATATACATACGTAGGTGTACAGGCTCCCATGTGTGTGTGTGTGTGTGTGTGTGTGTGTGTGTGTGTGTGTGGTGTGTGTGTGACCAAAGTAAGAAAACCCCACAAAACTAACATCAAATGTATAGCCTATACTTGTATTTGAAGTTAAAATCATTTCACAGTATATTTGTAACTGTCACACATTAATATACATACGTAGGTGTACAGGCTCCCATGTGTGTGTGTGTGTGTGTGTGTGTGTGTGTGTGTGTGTGTGTGTGTGTGACCAAAGTAAGAAAACCCCACAAAACTAACATCAAATGTATAGCCTATACTTGTATTTGAAGTTAAAATCATTTCACAGTATATTTGTAACTGTCACACATTAATATACATACGTAGGTGTACAGGCTCCCATGTGTGTGTGTGTGTGTGTGTGTGTGTGTGTGTGTGTGTGTGTGTGTGTGTGTGTGTGTGTGTGTGTGACCAAAGTAAGAAAACCCACAAAACTAACATCAAATGTATAGCCTATACTTGTATTTGAAGTTAAAATCATTTCACGGTATATTTGTAACTGTCACACATTAATATACATACGTAGGTGTACAGGCTCCCATGTGTGTGTGTGTGTGTGTGTGTGTGTGTGTGTGTGTGACCAAAGTAAGAAAACCCACAAAACTAACATCAAATGTATAGCCTATACTTGTATTTGAAGTTAAAATCATTTCACAGTATATTTGTAACTGTCACACATTAATATACATACGTAGGTGTACAGGCTCCCATGTGTGTGTGTGTGTGTGTGTGTGTGTGTGTGTGTGTGTGTGTGTGTGTGTGTGTGTGTGTGTGTGTGTGTGTGACCAAAGTAAGAAAACCCACAAAACTAACATCAAATGTATAGCCTATACTTGTATTTGAAGTTAAAATCATTTCACAGTATATTTGTAACTGTCACACATTAATATACATACATAGGTGTACAGGCTCCCATGTGTGTGTGTGTGTGTGTGTGTGTGTGTGTGTGTGTGTGTGTGTGTGTGTGTGTGTGTGTGTGTGTGTGTGTGTGTGTGTGACCAAAGTAAGAAAACCCACAAAACTAACATCAAATGTATAGCTATACTTGTATTTGAAGTTAAAATCATTTCACAGTATATTTGTAACTGTCACACATTAATATACATACATAGGTGTACAGGCTCCCATGTGTGTGTGTGTGTGTGTGTGTGTGTGTGTCTGTGTGTGTGTGTGGTGTGTGTGTGTGTGTGTGTGTGTGTGTGTGTGTGTGACCAAAGTAAGAAAACCCACAAAACTAACATCAAATGTATAGCCTATACTTGTATTTGAAGTTAAAATCATGTCACAGTATATTTGTAACTGTCACACATTAATATACATACGTAGGTGTACAGGCTCCCATGTGTGTGTGTGTGTGTGTGTGTGTGTGTGTGTGTGTGTGTGTGTGTGTGTGTGTGTGTGTGTGTGTGTGTGTGTGTGTGTGTGTGTGTGACCAAAGTAAGAAAACCCCACAAAACTAACATCAAATGTATAGCCTATACTTGTATTTGAAGTTAAAATCATTTCACAGTATATTTGTAACTGTCACACATTAATATACATAATGTAGGTGTACAGGCTCCCATGTGTGTGTGTGTGTGTGTGTGTGTGTGTGTGTGTGTGTGTGTGTGTGTGTGACCAAAGTAAGAAAACCCACAAAACTAACATCAAATGTATAGCCTATACTTGTATTTGAAGTTAAAATCATTTCACAGTATATTTGTAACTGTCACACATTAATATACATAATGTAGGTGTACAGGCTCCCATGTGTGTGTGTGTGTGTGTGTGTGTGTGTGTGTGTGTGTGTGTGACCAAAGTAAGAAAACCCACAAAACTAACATCAAATGTATAGCCTATACTTGCATTTGAAGTTAAAATCATTTCACAGTATATTTGTAACTGTCACACATTAATATACATACGTAGGTGTACAGGCTCCCATGTGTGTGTGTGTGTGTGTGTGTGTGTGTGTGTGTGTGTGTGTGTGTGACCAAAGTAAGAAAACCCCACAAAACTAACATCAAATGTATAGCCTATACGTGTATTTGAAGTTAAAATCATTTCACAGTATATTTGTAACTGTCACACATTAATATACATAATGTAGGTGTACAGGCTCCCATGTGTGTATGTGTGTGTGTGTGTGTGTGTGTGTGTGACCAAAGTAAGAAAACCCACAAAACTAACATCAAATGTATAGCCTATACTTGCATTTGAAGTTAAAATCATTTCACAGTATATTTGTAACTGTCACACATTAATATACATACGTAGGTGTACAGGCTCCCATGTGTGTGTGTGTGTGTGTGTGGGGGGGGGGGGCCAGACTGATTTTTGCCCGAATCTGGATTACACCATTTATTCATATTAGCAGTACTGCCAAACAGCTACATGTACATGTATATAAGGTTGCAAACTAATCGCCACACATGTTTACATGGATTACTACTAATATTTTGGGTAGAATGATGGAAATACATGGTAAAACGTTTTGAGACCAGCTCATTTTGCCAAACTTTTTCTATTGTTTTTGTCCATATTTATATCAAGCAAGCGTAATGTACAAGAATGACCATAGTTCTTCACATCTTCTAAAATATGTGGCACCAGTGTCAGCATATGAAACATTTTGCAAGACGTTTGTTACAAACTAGTAAATGCATGCCAAAGTACAATAAATGTTCATAACTGTGTTTGAGCATAAAAAATTAAATAAAATAATAATGCAAAAAAAAACCCCAAAACCCCAAACAACTGTAAAAAATGGGAATTCTGTTTTTGTTATTGAAATCGGTGATTTTTTCAATTTTTTCATGATCACAGAAATTGGCTGCTGGTCAATTCAGACATGTACCATTGTTATTTCTTATTATAGTTATTTTTTATTTAATTTGGTTATTTCGTACCATTATAAAAAGTAACTTTGTACAAAATATCTGATGTGATATATATAAAAAATTACTAAATGAGTTCCTTTTAGAGACCATTTATATTACAAGTGTGATTTCAATCATACATAACAAATGAAAGCGATGTATGATGAAAAAAACATGAGATGTAATTAACATAAATGGCATCTTTCGGGAATTAATTATTTATTAATATAGTATTATGTTTACTACACATTAAAGAACAGATGTTACTTCCAACATAACTTAATGAAACATGGAAATTCACAGGCCTAAGACTGGGGGAAAACATTACTGAAATGATGTCATATGGGGTTGGGGTAGGGTGCTGATCACTTGATTTAGGTATTTACATAATTTATAAATGAAACTTTGCCTTTTTACATCACACATCTATCAATGAAGTTTACCAGACCCTAATCTAGCCGGTGAAATTAGCGTTTTCTTTTCAAGAAGTTGGCTAAGTCGCTGAGTTACATGTATTAGCAGTAGTGAGAAGTCGGAAGTCGCCATAATATTTTGGAGGTATAACGATTTCAAAAACCAAATCGCAGAACAGACGTCAAGACCCTGACTTGTTCAGTATCACAGCTCTTTTAGCACCTTGTCGGTCTATATTTTGACTTGGAATTTTTCCGAATGAATGTGGAATATGGCAAGATGTTATGAAATGTAACGATAAATGTTCATTTATCCTATTTTTATAAAATTTCTCCCCTTTTGGCTGAGAAGGAAGAAGTCATTTCTCCTACTTTTTCAATTCTATATCAGGGCTTGGTGTACACAAGCAATACTGTAATGTTCAAGGCTAAATGGAATTAGTAATATACACTTTTTGCATGTTAGTTATACTGCTCGACAGTTGATCAGCTGATCGGAGGTCGTGAACTCTCAAAAGACATATTTTACATTGTGGAAAACGTAAAATAGGGCAATCACATGGGTATCTCCGTCACCATAGTGTAATATAAAAAAAACCTTGAGCACCATTTGCAACATATTATCTTACTAAGTTATAAAATTCTGCATTACTGGTATGCAAATAACACTATTTTTCCATTTAATATTGTCATGTTACTAAATGACTATCATATCAGTTTATTTCGTATCACAGTCATTTTGTACGTATAAACAATAAAAAATACCATGCAACTAAAAGTACTATTTGTAACACACATAAGCATCCCTGTATCTGCAAATTTTCACAATGAATTTTACTTACCTGCTACATGACACATTGTCCAGTGTTCGAGATTAATTTTTGGGGGCAGTATCCCAGTTGGATACTAACATTTCAAAATCTGGTATCCCACCTGAGAATATAGTATTATATGGTATCCCGGTAGGATACTGGGTTCTTGAAGTCTGGTATCCAAAATTAAATTCTGGTATCCCCGGGATATCGGGATACCATTAATCTCGAACACTGTTGTCACTAGTGAAATAAACACAAAACAATTAGACCACCCTACTTCAATATATTTCTATGGACGTCTTTTCTTTATTTTACATGCACTACATACGATTATATTAGGTCAGGATTAAACGACGTTCAAGTGCATATTACATCTTAAAATAACATCTATTCAACATGAAATGTGTAGTGGACAGTTTTGAATAATAACAAAAACAACGAAGTGTTGTCAAATTTACCACAAGCTATCAATGTACAAATAATGACTATGTCTGCACTGGGCTATATGGTTTATATGTGACGATAGGGTTAAAATTTATTTCAATAGTGTTCTTTTGACATGTATTATTAACATGGAATTTATGGATCACCACACATCATTTCCAGTTGTTTTTCTTGAATTATGGTCATTCAGACGTTATCTGGATGTTCCGCTTCAAAATATATACTGCATCAAAAATGTTAGAATATTACAATATATACACAAGTAAAAAAAAACTAAAACTAAAAAACTTACTATATACTGAATTTAATGTTTATATTTTAATTATATATATACATTAGGTTATGTCTTTCAATAATAACAAGAAAAACATTGTTATTTTTAAACTACACGAGATTGTTGTTTATCCGCACCAAAACCCATACTGCAAGGATATATATACGGTTGTTAGTTAATTCATACCCTGGTCATTTCGTACATAATTTGGTCATTTCATATCAAGGTCATTACTTACAATGAAAAAAGTCATTTTGTACCCAAGTGTGTACCTTAGCGTATAAATAGGTCGAGGTCATTTCGTACCATACCTGAAAGTCATTTTGTACCATAAAAAATTGTAATATCAGACTTAATATCACCCTGGTAGTGTCTTAATTTTATGCGCCGATACACCGGACACGGTTGTACCACTAAATGTTTCACTCACCGAAACAGATTATGTAGTTAACAATATATTTACTGCTGATGCATGCTAGTTTGTGACGCACATGCTGTAAACTTAGCTACATAGCAGCCAGTTTAGTGCTCATTTCAAGCACTGAAAAGCTAATAAAAAGATAGCTATTTGGATAACAACTGTCTGTTTATAAATATTGATATGCTTTAGAACTGAATGCTTAAGCCCCTATTGTCCGAACCAAATTGTTAACAACTACAAAAAATTACATTTATATCATGACATGATATGACGTTGTTAGATTTAAGACCTATCCTTTCACCCCTCTTGAAGAATATTCCATAAAAAGTCAAAATGGCAGCTGATACAAAATTACATGCTTTTTTCCCTATGCGCTCTCAGCGAAGTCGATATAGATGACATGGTTAGCAACTGGTATGTGGAATCTGTGTCATTGTAATGGGTTTTTTAAGATTTGTGTCTGGACAAAATTTGGAGGAAATCTAACGGCAATTAAAGGTAGGAGAGTAATTATTCGTAGTTGTTAACAATTTGGTTCGGACAATAGGGCTTATGCTTATCGAAACTGGTTCACCTATGAGGGATGCGGTGAACTCGTATGGAAACTAATTCGTATGAACGGAAAACTCGTATGGAAAACGAACTCGTATGGAAAAAATAACAGTGAACTCGTATGGGGATGTATGGGTATGCAGATACACTAACTTTGATATTTCTTTTAAATGTGTATTTTGACACTTGTTTTGTATACATGCTTCTTATTTATGTCCCCATCAGTCAACTATTGGCGTGTCAACCGCAGTTTGTGCGTCAAAGGCAGTCACCTATAATTAAAACATGCATGTCATTAGACTTATTTCCTGCAACAGAAACCGTAAACAATGCATGCATGTTGTGCGTTTCTCACCAGCCCGAACTTAAAAACCACTAACCAATGCCATGGACGTTGGGCTAGCGGATTTGTCGAACTCTGCATAAAAACTACAAACAAGTTTTTATACAGTTATGGATATATCAGTTTGTTCACTGCATTTTCCCACATACGAGTTTGTCTTCCATACGAGTTCACTTGTGGATTTCCATACGACTTCACTGCATTTTCCCCCATACGAGTAAGTTTTCCATACGAGTTCACCGCAAGCCACCTATGATATAAGCAACTGTTTATGAATGGAAGGAACTCTTCATATGTCGTATAGGATAGATTAATCCGTAGTTATTTATTACAAAGAAATCTAAAACTTGTGAAACACTGCTCTTGCAAATAAAATAATGCACCTTTAACCAAAATAAAAACGAAAAGAAACATAGCAGCACCCTTTGTCACAAGTTTGTGAGCATTGGCAAATTTTAACGAACCACTTTTGATTCGGTTAAGTAGTCAACAGCAACATGACAGTATTTTCTTTTTCTTTCCAACATATTTGCTGATCGATTCAGTGTAGCCTCTTTACATAGTAAAAATAATAAATTATGTCGTAAAATTTAAAATCGGACGTAATCAAACATATTTAACTGGTACCAATGGTCATAATAAGCGTAATAAAATGGACGATCCTGGTTGTAAAACCAGGAGAAACGAAGGGAAACGTGTAGAATACCGCCGGTGACATGCTAATTAAGAGAATCGATTCCCGTTAGTGGACCCATTGGGCTATATTTCTAATTTCAGCCAGTTAACCACGACCTGTACCATATCAAAGGCCGTGGTATGTGCTACCCTGTCTATGGAATGATGCATATAAATAGTCCAAGAGCTGGGGGTGGTGTGTGTAGGCCTGTCTGTGTGTGTGTGTGTGTGTGTGTGTGTGTGTGTGTGTGTGTATGTGTGTGTGTGTGTCTGTGTGTCTGTGTGTATGTGTGCGTGCGTGCGTGTGTTTATTTAACCGAAAAGGTCCAAAAGGTCTGAGGGTATTTTTGAATACCCCGATATATGTAGTTTATCGAATTTTTTTTTTTAGTTGCCAAATCTATTCCGATTTAAAAAAAAATTGATGTTTTTAATAACTTAAAATCTGCGCCATGGAGGAATTAGGGGTAGGGAATACAAGTCTGTAGTTCAGTCATTATACAATATAGAATAACATGGATCATACAAAAATGGCATGGTATACATTGGCGCGGTCGGTTTGGGGTCGATCTCTGTTAGTGGGCCCATTGGGCTATTTCTCGCTCCAGCCAGTGCACCACGATTGGTACATCAAAGGCCGTGGTATGTGCTATCCTGTCTATGGGATGGTGCATATAAAAAATCCCTTGCTGCTAATCGAAAAGAGTAGCCCATGAAGTGGCGACAGCGGATTTCCTCCCTCAATATCTGTGTGGTCCTTAACCATATATGTTCGACGCCATATAACAGTAAATAAAATGTGTTGAGTGCGTCGTTAAATAAAACATTTCCTTGGTATACATCGGACAACATAAGAATATAAAATGGTTAAATCAGATACATAGTAATAGTAATGATGACAATGATTATATACATGTAATAGTTATACGATATGTACACGTATATGTATGTAGTGTGTATATGTGTTAATTCAAGTTGGTGTTGTAGTAGAGGGTCTGGTAAGTTCATTTTGCCTATGGTTGAACATTTCATAACAGAATTGGCCAACAGTTGGAGTTACCTGTTCTGGGCTGTCAAGAAGGAAAACATATTTTTTTCCAGTTCAGACAGAATGTGAACTCAGAACATATTTGACCGACTTTATAGTATAGTATTTTTCTTAAATGCTTATTTATTAGACACCGAGTTAAAAAATGAATCACATCTTCTGGTTCTTTTTGGCACAACCGGCAGATACAACAACAACAACAACAACAACAAAAAACCCAAACAAACAAACAAACAAACAAAACCCTTCATTCTTGGTACACGCAGGTGTATTTGACAACTAGGCCTACATGATAAGTTACTGATGGCACCGTTGCTTGGCGACAGAGCAAATTTCGCTAAATGCAGCTATTCACTGACACATTGTCAACAAACTGGAGGACTAAGGAATAAATAAACATACATCATAAATATATCAAACAAGTATATGTAGTTTTTGATCAGGTTACGACAAACATATAGCAAATAACACTAAACGTAGGTCAGGGCGACATGAAGCTGGGCAATTTAAATACCCGCTTGGTGTTAACAAAAGAAGCACCCATGATGCCAGCACCCACTTCTTGTTACATGTTTACCACTTGCAGCAAAATACTGGTTTAAACTGGGAACACTTGATTGTTCGTCATTAGTGCATAAGGCGTATTTGGAATCATATTATTATAATAAGTCATCTAATTAAAATTTTATATAAAAATGATATGGATCAATTTTGGCTTTAGTCAAATATGGGACAATCGAGGCTCTTTATATCATCACAGAGATACACGTAAGTGGAAACAAGACCTCTCGAAATATATAAAATTCTGTTCAGATACTATTCAAAACAATGATTCTAAACTCAGAACATACAGTCTATTTAAATCAGAGTTTAAATTAGAAAACTACCTGCTCTGCACACCAAACTTCGAACAACGCAGATAATTTACTAAAATGAGAATCAGTGCACACAATCTTCATATTGAACTTGGAAGATTCTGTAAACCAAAAAAACTAATTGAACAGAGGGCTTGGTTTGTTTGTAATTCTCAAACTGTGGAAGATGAGAAACATTTAATTTTAGACTGCCTTATTTATTATGTTGAAAGGCAACAACTATAAACTCCTTTTCCGACTTCTCTACTCTAAATAGCAATTTATAATTTATATTTATTATGTCATACAATAATGGTACATGGGTGCATAGCGCAAGAGATAGCCGGTACTATAGCCAGATGCGGCAAAAAACCTGAGTCGGAAATGTTTTTAATTTTGGAGTGAAAATAAATGCTTATATTATGTATGTTCGCAATGGTGTATGGTAATTGTTAGTGTCAACGAGAACCTGTTCTATTGGCACTCTTCTTTTGAAGTTAGGCAAGTTAACGTGGGTTTCAGTGGAAGATGACATCTGTGTAGTAAAACCTAAGACAGTGACCAGTTATTCCCTATATAACATAACGCGTCGACTGGAACTATAGAACTTTCGTTATTCACGTCGTAACTAGGCCTACCAGTACTTCTTACTGTATTGTTATAAACATTACGGTAAACTTAAACCTGGTACAAATACATAACTATTACATTTTGCTTAATTTTATATTAATTAAAACATTATAAACATGGGTACATTTTGACCAAAGTAAAGGTACATTTTGGTAAGTAGCCTACGTTTTGACCAAAAAGTGGGTAGGCCCTACTATTGTTATTATTATTATTGTGGGGTTTTTTTTAATTATTATTATTATATATATATATATATTTTTTTATCAATAATCGTTTTGGGTTCGTTTTGACTTAGGCTATATCCAAATGATCCCTTTGTATTAATGCAAACATGTAGCGGCTTTCCGAAATATACCCAAATTTAATGCAGACGCATGTGCAGATATTTGTGAAGGACGAACGTGGTGGTGACTTTGACAATGTCGATCGAAGTTTTTATGGGAGTCGGATGATGCGCCCCCCCCCCCCCCCCCCGAAACGAAAACTGTTTTTTTTTGACGATTGACCTCCTAGACTGCCCAGCTCACATATCACCAACAGTTGGGCAGGCATGTTACAAAATCTTTGTACACAAACAAACAGAACTATCTAGATCCTCTACCTCAGTATAAACAGTATAGTTTTATTAATTATTATTAAACCATCTAAATTATATGATACATTGTGTGCCATTATTCACTTAAAATCCATACATGACTGTATTCCATACATGACTGTATATGTTTAAATATTCTTGTACTTATATATGTTTTAGAATGTGCCATGTTCTTTGTATTATTCATATATAAAGAATTTTAAGAAATAAAGAATTGAACTGTTTAGAGCAGAGGGGGTTTCAACTCCACCCCACCACCTCCATCACACGCACCTTTGTTCTATTAGTGTCGTTAAACTTTAACAATAATAAACGATCAAATAGAACATTACAATTAGCATGTCACCGACGGTATTCCATAGTTGCATTTGTTTTCCGGTTTCTTACCCCTTACGGGTATCGGTCTATTTTTTATTTTCGCCATGGCAGCATCATAAACTTCCGGTGGGAAAACATTCAACCGACTTGACTGATAATGGCTAAGTTACTGAATCATTATGAAGTCAGCAGTTATCTGCGGTACGTTGACATACCTTGCAGTACTTATTTGGCGTTTAAACATAACTTATCGCACACCTGAACTAATTTGCATAAAAAGTTAAACTCTGTCGGTTAGACAGACAGGTGCCCTTCAGCCTCAGGCGCTGGCCCCACTTTCAGCACGTGAAAATTGACACTACGTTTAGTTAATCTACACAGATGAAACACACATTTGGATAAGAGAGAAGCTAAAGTCTGTGATATTTAAACAGGGAAATACCGTCTAAAAATAACGAGTTTATTTCAATAACCTTACTTCTCAGACGAACTAGTTCATCAAGATTACCCTCGAATGCACGTGCAAGCACAGGTCAAGCTTGCACATGCATTCAAGGTTAATCTTGATGAACTACAGATGAACGTGTGTTTTTAGAATTATGAAAAATTAATTTTGGGGTATTGGAAAAACTTGGATGACCAGAAGAACGTTAGATGTACGAAAATTAGGGCCTAATATTCTAAATAATAAAAATGATAATAATAATAAATATCGTCAACGTCCCTAACTGCGTTATGCTTCAAATTCTGTTCATTTTGTTTTCTCGTGAACAGTTCGCACAGTCAACATCCGATTTGTTGTCATCGACATGTCGTTCATTTATGAGGTTTTTCTTCACTGTTCAGGAACATTTTTATAAACAATAATGTTCAGAAAAGTAAATAATAGTATCTAAATACAAAACTTTACAAACCTCTAAAACCATTAATTTTACTTAGTCGTTTTTGTTTATTCCTTAAAATTACTGATATCGGGTCCACATGACTCGTATAAATTGACTAAAAATGGAGAAAAATGAATTAACATTCGGTGCATGTCACATCACATCACACGTGCCAGATCAACAAGGCCAAAGCATTTAATTTTTACGATTTTTAAGACCCCTGTTGTTAGAATTTGTTTTCAATTATTACATTCGATCTGCAAAAGGTATGCTACATTTTTGTGCCTCTGTTGTAGTGAATAGTATTCATAATCCATTCATAATAATTGTAAATAATTTTGAGTGTATAAATTGTGTTAATTATGAATCAATTCATTAAAAAAATTATATTTTACAAACTATTCACTTGTATTTAAACGTAATGCCTATCAGTATCGACATCAAGTTTTAGCGATGTGTGTTTATAAAATTCGGACCGGACCAGAACGCTTGACAACTTGAATTTTTCCTTTTAAAAAAATATTAAACTAAGTGTTCGTCAACTGTGCATATTTAAGAAACATATATTTTTTCATGTAGTGGCCTTAAAAATTAAAAATGACGAACCGCACATGCGTGTTACGATACTTTTTGCAAACGCATGCGCCTGAACGCAGTTAGAAACGTCGCACTCTTTCCTGTTTACCGGAGGGTGTTTCACATTTGTTTACTAGAATGAATTTGTTTACATCCACATTGTTGATTTGTTTACGTTAATTGATTGCAATCTATTTTGTTTCAGGTATCGTAGCTGGAAAATGTAGAATAATATTTTCGGAAATATCGTATTCGTGTTTTTATCGTTAGGTGAACGCAGTTTGGGACGTCGATGGTACTTCTAATTTAAAAACAAAAACAAAACTGCATTAATATTGAAACCCATGTTGTAGTGTTTAAAAACTAGGGTCTGTCACTTTTACGGGGCACTCTCATTATGCGATTAGTCACATGTGATCAAATTGTACTGTGAGAAGGCATAATCCGAACAACATTAGTCTTATACGACAAGTCATGATAGAATTGTACCCATTAGAAAATGTCCTATTTCTCACAACAAATCGTAAACTCTCAGCCAATCGAAACACATTAAAGTTCAGTCGTTTATAAAGTTAACATGTAAAAATCGATAAAACCTATTATTGTACAGATGTGGTCAATAATTGGGCAAGACCTGAGCATTCCAGCATTCAGTTCATTCAGGCTTAGGTTTAGGGAACGTTCGGAAGTCTTTCTCTTACATTAACCACAAAATGTTTTTAAACTGTCAAGCTTTGTTTGATGTCATGGAATTTTATGACGTAACGTCTTCCCATAAAAACTATTAGAGTTGCTACGACAAATTGCATACGCCTAGTCCAGGGTGTGAACTTAGAAATGTTTTTGACTTGCCATTTGGGCAAGTCATTTTAGCATTTTGACTTGCCCATGCAGGGGACAATATGTTTTAATCTTAGGTAACTGGAAATCAGTTCATGTGAGTTTTACTTAAGTAACCAATTGTTAGGGTACGTGAATATAGTTCTCGTAACCGATGAGTTAAGCCTACCTAATCCTAAAGCACTTGAACTACGGTTCTGTGCTACATTGGTGGTTCAAAGTATTTAAAAACATAAACTGATTTTCTCCTTCATTACTGATATATGGTACTTTTAATTTTAGAATGTAATTGTTTACCACGTAAACCGAGTGGCGGTTCTCATGATTTTAAAGTTGCATAATTGACACGAGAACAGTACAAGTTCTACAATGGTTCTCATGAAATATTGTGCCCTGCTGTGCAATTTCTAATTTTATTAGAAAATCCCCAATTTTATTAGAAAACTAAAACAAAGTTATTGGTTTTGGCAAAGAAGATCAGTTTCAATGGACATGTGCATCTCGGTTCTAAAGTATATCAATGTTTATAAAGATGTAGTTGTTTTGCAAATAGCTAGCTTTTTATTACTATTTATACCCTTGGCAAGTGTCTGTGAAGAGAGTTTTGTCAGCAGACGCTGTGACAATCATATGACAATATAACTAGAAAGCAGTACAGCTGATGACAGACAAGAATAAGTTTTAAAATTAAGTTTTCTTTCAAATTACAGTACACATGTATTTGAAAATCATAGAAAAAAGGTATTAAAAATACACTATGTTTATGAGTGGGGTAAGTTCAATGTTGCTTTCTTTGCATGTTTTAACCTAATTTTTACAAATATTTCTATGAATATGACAGACATTTGTTTCCTTTTCCCATGCAAAAGTCAACGATGTCAAAAATCTTCAAAAGTGCGTATTGTTGCGTGCAATCGATGCAACTATCGAAATGGTCAAAACAGACCGTAATAATTTAAATTATCTCGAGTATGTTAGTTACTGTATAACATCTGAGAGACAGACCAACATTGGACAGTTTTAATCAATTTCTGTGTATTATATCCACACACACACACACACACACACACACACACCCAGACACATCACATACACACCACATCACGCACACCATATCACTCACACATACACACACCACACACATCACAAACACATTACATACACATCACACACACATCACACACACACAGAAATAACACACACACACACATACATCACACACACACACACATCACACACACCACATACACATCACACACACACATCACATACACTCATCACACACATCACATACATCACACACACACACCACATCACACACACACACACACACACACTATCACATACACATCACACACATCACACATACACACACACACATACCACTTTAAACTTTACTTTAGGGTTAGGATTAGAATGATATATATAGGGTGTGGTTTCCAATGGCAGGGGGAGGTAACCCACAAAGAAACCTGATACCCCTAATAAAACTATATTACTCTTGTGCTGACCTATAGTGCACAATGTTATGAAACAGTTTGCATGAAATGAATCCCGCGAAAACTAAAACGAATACATGTAAATAATAAAATCTGTCTTAAGCCTGCAATGGTATATTTTGTGTACTTGCCACCATGAATGAATGATAAAGTAGGTTTATATATTTATTTACTATTTCTGGTTTGAGCCATATGTTTTGATGTTATACAATAAAATGACTGTGTACTGTACATTCCACAAATTAACAATAACTTCCTTGTTTGAAAGTAATACATTTGTCTTTCGAGCAAAATAAATATAAGATTATTTAATTGCTAGTTTGAGCAACACATACTGTATACCTGCAGTTAACTTTAACACCATAGTGTGGACAACTAGGCACGATTTTACCACATTATTTAATTGCTAGTTTGAGCAACACATACTGTATACCTGCAGTTAACTTTAACACCATAGTGTGGACAACTAGGCACGATTTTACCACATTATTTAATTGCTAGTTTGAGCAACACATACTGTATACCTGCAGTTAACTTTAACACCATAGTGTGGACAACTAGGCACGATTTTACCACATTATTTAATTGCTAGTTTGAGCAACACATACTGTATACCTGCAGTTAACTTTAACACCATAGTGTGGACAACTAGGCACGATTTTACCACATTATTTATTGTTAATTTGTCGCTTATGTGATGTGACAAGTAAATGCTGTGGTCGCACTTTTGGGGTCCAGTTGCACTGAAAACAAACATTGGGTCTGACTTTACTGGTTGTAATCTGTAATCTGGGGTAGTTTTACTATAAAATAATAAGGAAATATTCCAGTCTTTAAATAGTGGTCTTTATAGTGGGGTGTTCTTGGAACCGGGGTGGTCGTTAGGTGGGGTATTACTGTGTATATGTATATACATGTGTGTGTGTGTGTGTGTGTGTGTGTGTATATATATATATACATACAAATAGAAAATCCTTGTGTTGCTAGCACCTCTCTAAAATAGCAAGGGGGCTTGAGATAATATATTTTATAAAGAAAAAGTCAGAAGCCTTTAAAAGCAGGATATATGACTTTTAAAGGAGGCTTCTTACTTTTTCTTTATAAAATATCTATTTAAGGTTTGTCTGTTGTTTCTTTTACGTTCATCGAGGTATGAACAAAAAAAATCATCCGCAAACTGTGTAAATCGGCGAAGCCATTCTCACATAAGTTTGCAGATGATTTTTTTTGTTCATACCCAGATGAACGTAAAAGAAATAACAGACAGTACTTATAATTAAATTTGAATGATACATGCTAATAATAACATTAAAACGTCATACTTTATTTTGAATTATTTTTTATCCATAAACAATAATGCTCATTAAGACAACTTGCCCATATAAAATGACATCATCACATATGACGTTCCCTGACGACGTTGCTACGTCTGGACCAATCGGATGACGTTACGTTGTAATGAATGTATGATGTTGACGGAATGGTTAGGTCGAACTACCCGATGGGTCGATCACTTCCTTGAGCACCGACGGTGTTTGAGCCAATGGAATTTAACTGTATAGATAGATAGATAGATAGATAGATTACAATTTAACATCATCCCTTAGCAATGTGAATTTGTTCATTTCTCGATGAACATAAAAACAATGTCAGGGAACGTCATATTTGATGACATCATTTTATATTGGAACTTTGTCTTACTGAGCATTATTGTTTAAGAACCCAAAAATAATTAATTCAAAATAAAATATTAACTTTTAGAATTATTATTAGTAACTATGTTTCAAATTTAATTATAAGGATTGTCTGTTATTATTTTTTATGTTCATCTGAGCATGACATTTTTTCCCCATAAACTTGTGTGTGAATGGCTTCATCGATTCACACTGTTTACGGATGATTTTTGTTGTTGTTCATACCACAATGAACGTAAAAGAAATAACAGACAATCCTTAAAACCTTTTTTAACTGATAAAAAAAATGTGATTGACAGTTTCAGTAGCATATTCCATGTAGCGAAATCGGCCTATATTTATCAATTTACCGTGAAGTGTACCATAATTAAAATTTAGTTTTGAAGTTGTTATTTGCAAACTTGTTGCCCCATGCAGATTTAATTAACCACTTTTGTTGTAAAATTAGCCAATGGTTAATTTGGCTACCAAACAGCGCGAACCCTGGCTTCACCATCATACCAGCACCCCCTTTCACAAATCCCTGGTTCTGCCTCTGATCTTTTAATTAAAATTATTTACATATTAATGTTTAATATATAAACCTACATGTATATGGTTTCAGAAACTAACACATCAATCACTTGAGGTGTTAGTTTTGTTGCACTGTGATTGGGTGAAGACTAGAAGACCGCATGGATCTCGGGATTTGAATTGATAACTGAAATGGCAACTGCAGGCCGACGAATCCATCCATCAGAGGACATGGGTGGGCGAGCGCTGGGATATGGAGGTGTTCTTCAGTCGCGGATGTCTGATCTAGACACATCGCCCAGCCACAAAGTTCAGTCACTAACTCTGGAGGAGGCTCGCTATTCTGACATGAGGAAGAGAATTGGACTGCCACGGGTTCCTAAAGATCGAATAAGTGTCCACAAAGATTATGACAAGGTATTTAATTTAACATATAACATTTCTTAATTGATATATTTTTTTATGCTGTCTTCAAAGAAAAAAAATAGTTTGTGTTTTTTTTGTAATCTGGCTGAACTGTAACAATACCTTAAGTAGTAAGTATCTTCACCTGTTATTATTTTAAGGTCATATTGTTCAAGGATGTTTACATGATGCGGGTGACAGTATAATTTGTGTAGTTAAATTATAAAGTATATTTTTATTACGTAATCATTTGGAATAGATAAACAATTTTGTTTTTTCTTTTGACATTACCATTCGACGATATTTTAAAAATACAGTAACTAATCTAGGTCATGTCAATATGTATTAATTTGCTAATAAGTTTACAATAAAGGATACCTCCAATTAGGGCATCCACGAGTCCGAAATATTGGACTCGAGTATTCGAGGGTCAAACTCAACCCGAGTACCCGACACTTATGTACACTAGATGATAATGAGACTAAAGGATAAAGTAAATTAACATTATGCATCTTAATTCCAGCACTGAACATAGAGGTCAAATCATGCCATTGTATTGTATTGACGGCAAACATATGGAAGAATATAATAAAGTTTGTTTTGTTTAACGACACCACTGAAGCACATTGATTAATTTGTCATCGGCTATTGGATGTCAAACATTTGGTAGTTCTGACAAATAGTTATCAGAGGAAACCCGCTACATTTTTCCTAATGCAGCAAGGGATCAGATAGAAAAATTACATAATTAAATGAGTGCTCATCCTTAAACGGGTACTCGAGTCTTGAAAACAGACTCACGTCTTACTAGACTGCTCGTGCCTGAGTACTCGAGTACTCGTGGAGACCTCCAATTTTAATTTAAATATGCTTTAACAAGTTCTTTTATCAAAGCAGTTAATTAAGTACATTAATAGTGAAAACACACAAGTTTGTTCAAAAGGTAGTTTTGTATTTTGCATAAAGAAATACACATATTGTTATGGGTGACATTGAGACTTGCTCAGCAGGCCACTTCTACGAAGGAGCTACCTGTCTTAAGAGACGTTTTATTCCTAACCCATCATCTATTGTAGTACACAATGGTGCAAAGTACACAATGGTGCAAACAAGTCTCTAGTGATAAGACCTTCCAGTGTGGATAACACACTCGATACATTTTATAATTGAAAAGTTATTGACAATTTATTTTTATGTAATACTATTCATCCTTTTACATCAATGAAGTTGATTTGTTTCTGTAGAAAATTGAAGAACTTACAAACTTTGTAAGACAAACGTTTCAAAGAAAAGAGTGCAAGAAATTTGTCCCTAAACAAGGTCAAAAGGTTAAGAAGATCAAGGACCTAAAGTGAGTTTGCATTTTACAACAGTATTATGGACAATTTTCATTTCTTTTCTTTTACATTTAAGATTTCTCTCATTAAAAACAAAATCTGCTTTGGAGCCAGATCAGAAAAACTGTAATCAACAAAATTGATTTTTCTGTTTAATTAAGACACGTAGAACATTTGACTAACTGTCAACCCTCCCGGATTCCATGGGAGTCTCCCGGTATTTGATCAAATCTCCTGGAACACTGCGTGGGAAACAATTTCTCCTGTTAAATGACATTTTTGTAAGCATAAAAAAAAAAGTTGAGTCCCTTTTGCCAAAATAACATAAGGGAAGTAACTCTGCCTTTTTTTTTCATTCAGAAAATGTTGGCTACTTTCAGTTTCCGAGAATGTAACAGGCCGAATTTTCCCGACTGTTTAACCTTTGCCAAAGTGAGAATTGTGGGATATTTATATAGTTAAAAAAGCACATGGAGTTTATAAAATGACATGTTATTATTATTGTCATTGTAATAGCTAAGAAGCATGTTGCCGCTGATTCAACAGGCTGTGTATTAAAATTTAGTCCTAATAATGCATCTGAATTGTAAAACATCTTTCCACTAGATTACATAATGCAACTGTGACGAATCTGAAGTGCCAGACTCTGCCCCAGAGTTGACAGTGTTAGGCCTACACACGATGCATGTTAAAATCACATGTCACAGCAAGACAATGAAAAGACCAATTAGCTATATGAACATACCTGTGTCAGTTAATTTTGTATGTTTGTGCAGTAAAATGTTAGTAACAAGCGTACACTTCAAGAGATTATTTTTGTACAATTAACATATGTTGTATTTGACATAAAGTTACTCATGGAAATAGGTATAATTCCAGTATATTTCATACAATGTCTGTAATGAGGTTTTACTTATGATTAATGGAAATACAGTGTTTATTGCATCATTATAATGTTTTTAAATAAGTACCACGCCACTGTTCCTCATAATAGTACAAACTGAATATTAATTTATAAGATTTGTATAAATTTGTCTTAGGTACTTCAGTATCATGGGTGGACCAGTTTTGGTGAGCATAAACATATCAGTATTTATACACAGACAGTTGTTATTCAAATAGCTACCTTTTTATTAGTATTTCTACGCTTCAAATGAGCACTAAACTGGCTGCTGTGTAGCAAAGATCATGGCACGTGCGTCAAAAACTAGCATGCATCAGCAGTAAATATTGTTAACTACGTCATGGTAACGTTTAATGGTATAGCTTACAGCCAAAACTTTCCAACACAAAACTTTTATTTTTGTTTTTTTCAAAACATGTATGTTGTTCAACAAAACATGTACTTATAATAATTTATAAAAAAATATTTTAAATATTTTAAGACAAATTACAAAATGGAGTCATCGAGAACCAATGTTAATAGACAACATTTTAGGAACAATTCTGATGTTTTGCAATTGTGTTAAAAGTTGAACACATGAATAGTATAATGGTAAAATAGAATAGAATAATGGTAAATTTGTTTGGTTAAAAAATATAAGTTGCATTCTGAGTTTTAATAATTATACAAACAAATATATTTATGTTAAAACATATAAGGACCATATATTTTTGGCAAGTATCTGTAAAAAGAGTTTTGCCAGCAGTCATGACAATCATCTGACTTTAATAACAAAATAGCAGTACAGCTGACAACAGACAAAAATAGTTTTTAACAATAAGATTTCTCTGAAATCATAGGAAAATGTATTAAGAAATGTGCCATGTTTATGACTGGGTAAAGTTCGATCCCCATGCAAAAGTCAACAACGTCAGAAATCTTCAAATGTACGTACTGTTGAGCACAAACGACGAAACCACCGAAACAGGGCCCTCACCGAAACAGGGCCACGGATGATACACTAACCACAAATGATGATCACAGGTACTTGATGACAGGATAATAAACCATTACCCAATGACACTAGTACATGATACGGTGGTTACTGTATGGAGTTAGCCACTGTGATTGAAAGCCCAATGTCTTGTTCATGTTCTTAACATTTTTGGATAAAAGAGGTTTTTTTTTGTAAATATGTATTAAATCATAATAATATTTAAACTTAAATTTTTTTTAATAATAATATCTATATATATTTTTAATTAATTTTAATTTTTTAATTTATTTTTTAATGCCAAGATCTAAGGTTAACAAGTATATATGACATTATGTAGTGTTCATATAACTTATTGTAATAATTAAAAAAGAAAATCTTGTGATTTGGGGTGAAATTGTGTGAATTAAAAAAATCTCCTGTTTTTCAACACACACCTCCTGCTTTCTCTTGACTAAAGGTTGACAGCTCTGGAACATTTTACCATATCCTTATAACGCTTTCAGTGAAATGTTTCACTACCCATTTTGAGCCAGAACTACACATAACAGTTACTTCATTGATTGCTAGTCAAAATAGCATCTGATGATACATGTATCTTTGCTTTCATTTTATACACTGGTTCTAGAAAAGACAAAACTTTATTATCGGGGACATGGTCACACTTTTCACATTTTCTTGTGCAGAATTAAAAGCAATGGTAGATGTTCACATTGTCATTGAAAATGTATTGCTGTATCAGCTAAATAACAATGACTGATATTACTGTAAATCCTTGAATAGAGGCCGGATCTCAGTGGGTTTTGAAAAAAATAGACGCCTGCCTTCAATAGAAGCCTTCCATCTATAAAGGCCAACTTCTGCTACTGTAGCTTTGTCATGTCATGTCATAGGGTTTTACGTGCATATTCAGAACAAGCTGTTGTAGCGCACGCCTGTCGTGGGCACGAACCGGCCAAGGCCGGCTCCTCCGTCCATGACAGGAGAGGTGGGGGGAGGGGAGAGGAGGGACCACCTGCACTGGCAGGTGAAAGGGAGCACCAGCAGCCCTATCAAATCGGTAGCAGGCGGGTGGTGGTGGTGGTGGTGCTATGGAATTTGAATGGAACAGTTAAATGCCAAAGAGAAAAGGGTGCGCAATTTTGATTGAGGGACTTTGGTGCAATTTTGAACGGTCGGTCGAAAGGTAAATGGCTGAGCTAATATAGGTTTTGATATTAGTGAATCGAGAGTAGCTCGTTAATGTTAGACCTCTATGATGCTGTGATGTCTCCCTAGGTTGCCCATAGGGCCCTTATAAAGGGCCTGACCGCTTCTGGTCGAGGCATCACCAAGTACCAAGTTATTACCAGCAGCAAGGATTGGGGGTTTGGGTGGGGGAGGAGCTTTGTCAAGTTAATGGCCACTTTATACTCCTCACTCCCTTTGCCTAACGTCAAAAGCTAATATAAAAACATAGTGAGAATAACAGGAAAGAAGAAGCTTGGTGTGAAAAGCCTACATTAGAAGATGTTACAACAAGGCTATGTTAGAAAAGAGGCCTGGTCTAGACTCTTGGAGCGATGCAAAAAAATTGAAGCCTGGGCTTCTATTCAAGGATTTACGGTAAACACATCGACTAGGTAGCTTGTGTGATAATGCTATGTAATATAAATTGTGAACACAATGGAAGCATGTCTGATTCAGTTGGTACACCACCAAGATTCCAACCTTTCTTTTGAATGAAGTATAATAGTCTCTGAAATATTTCAAGGCTTGGATACAAAAACAACAAAACAAATAAGCCCAGTTACAACATCAGATATGTTTATACAATTATTCCCCATCATGAAATGCTCGAAATAAATTTCTCAACAATATTTAAAAACAAAATATTTACTAAAATCTGAAGACAGTGATATCTGTAGAAATATTATACACAAAACTAACAAATATTGTTGGAGATTTATTGAACTGTATTTTTTTCAGATGCCATTGTGGGGAGGTGTTGCGCATGCACGAAGATTTAAGAGGAAATAACCGAGGTGCCTTTGAAGGCACAGAGATGTCCTTTTTAGTTCCATCAGGTAAGTGTATTATACAGCAAATCATAATAACCCAGTGGTGCAGAAAGTACTTGCCTACTCGCTAAATGTGAGTACAAATTCTGACGGAGTTAAAAAATGTAGCTATTAGTCCAACTGATCTGTCTTTTTGTGATCGTAGACGGACTTTATGTTTTTGGCATGATATCTGCATTAGTCATGCTAGAATTTCAAAATATTCAAACAAACAGTTCAGAATGATGACGGAATACACAATTGACAATACACATCTTTAGAGTTCAGAACTGCGAAAGCACGACATTTCCAGTTCTAAATGGCTTGTTTATGTTTAAAGTATGTTGCCGGTGTATTTTGAATTGACTGTTCTGTTAAATACTTGTAGGATTTTATAAATACTTGTGGAATTTTATAAATTTATATGAAAGAAATGTGAAAAACGTTGTCTTTACCAGAATATTTCAAAAATGTTTTTATCAAGGATTAGGGTTTGATTTTGTTTGCCACGTGATGTTGATAACTTACCAAGTGTCTTTAATAATATTTTTGTCAAATTAATAATAAATATATATATCACTTGAAGTGAAGAGAGTGTATATTATAAAATTGTCAAACAATAATATATTGTTCTAAGGCTTTCAGGTGGGCTAGTAATTTGTGTTGGTTCTGGTCCAGTGGGCTAGTAAAATATTTTCCATTTCTGCAGCCCTGATAACCTACCTGATAATACATGTTTGTATGGCTATGTTTATCTTTTACAGAATTGATAAAAATAGTTGCAAAAGCAGAAAGTGATCCCCCAGAAAAACTACCAAATGTGCCATGGAATGAAGAAGAATGCTTACGCAAGTCAACAACAAATGCATTTGGAAAAATTGCCTTCAATATTGAACAGATTGGGGGCAGAAAGCCTGCAAAGGTATACATTAAGTTTATATTTTCTTCAGAATGTAACACTTTTTTTCAGAATTTAATACCTTTTATTATATTTTGTTCAGAACTTAATCATAGATACTTTGTTTTATATTGTTTGATATTTTATTCAGAATTAATACACTGATTTTTATAAAAATTTAAAACACTGATACATTGTTCAAAAATTTATATTTTAATCAAAACTGAATATATTGATACTTTGTTAAAGACTTAATAATTGTTATTTTGTTCAAAACTTAATACATTCATTTGATATTTTGTTCAGAACATAATATGTTAATATTTTTATTTAGACAGAACACATTAATGCTTGGTTCAAAACTGTACATTGATACTTGATTCAGAACTTGTACATTGATACTTGATTCAGAACTTAATACATTGACACTAATTGGTTCTGAGTGGGTAATACATGAATCCTGACACGAGTTTCGTAAAATCAGTATGACTCATACGTAAGTGTAATAATTTCTTTATTATCCATATTATTATTGTTGTTGTTGTTTTCGTTATGAATAACAAAACCCAACTCAAAATATTTCAGCCACAACTAGAAGGAGACGACGAAATGACATCATATTTCAAATGCAATCTGAGCTAGGACTGGAGAAGCAACGTCATGTTAATGGATAGCTAAATATGTATTTTTACATCACCATAATGTCATACCTTTGAAAGATGGATGTGTTGAAATGAAAGTTTTAATATTATTTTTCATTGTTAAAGATCCTCTTCTGTGTTTGCTGCTTTTGTTACATGTCGTCTTCTAACAGAGCATTTTTGACAACTGAAATTAGATACACTTTCTTGTTTTAAATAGTCATTTCATATCTACCAGCAGTTTTTGGTCGTTCTCATGTTTGTACTGGAGTTTACCTTGTAATCATTTTGTACCGTTGAAAAAGTCCCCACGTGTTAGGAACTTCTAAAAACAACCGGAAATATATATATATATATCTATATTTTTTTAATTCTCATTTGATATTTTAGTCATTATAAAGATCCTGTTAGTTTTAAACATCTTACAATAGCAACAAGCACATGACATTAAAAGTCAAAATACAAAATGACAAAAGGAGAGTAAAGTTATTTTTTTTTATGTCAAAGCAAAATGTCTATCGGGCATAGATATAGGATCAACTGTGAGTGTATATTAGTGAGTATTTGTTTAATTATTTGTTTTCAGTATATTCGTATTTCCGATGAGGACAAGGCAGAGGATGTTCTTGGACTGATGGAAAAATACTGGAGAATTATGGAGCCACGTCCTCCAAATCTTGTCATCTCAGTGGTTGGTGGTGCAAAAAACTTTAAACTGGAAGGTCGACTCCGAGATACATTTTCATCAGGGTTAATAAAGGTATTATCATCAATGCATTCATTCCATCTGTCTGTCCGTCCGTCCGTCCGTCTGTCCATCCATCCATCCATCCATCCATCCATCCATCCATCCATCCTTCCATCCATTCAATATACAATTTTTTTTTTTCGTTTGCTGTTAATTTCTGTTGCAAAATGTATGGATATGATTGGAGTTTACATTTTTACACTTATTTTGAGGAATTTGTCTACTTAGTTTTTAATTTTTACTAACACATTTTCACTTAATGTTTTTATAAATGCATAAAATAATTCATTTACGAAAGAATAAGTATTATTCTTGTGAGTTTTTCAAAATTGTGCAGTATTTTAAAGCAGTTAATGTTTAAAATGCGTTTAAAAAATCAATAGTCGTTTCCATCTTGTCTTCTTTATCAATTTTATTGTCTCAAAAAGTGTGTTCTAAACAAACATGGTGCACTTCAGATTGTGATACAATTATTTCTCATTAACCTGCCTGCCATTTTAGCAACACAGACTAGAAGAGCAGGTACAAGACACATGATCAAATTGACTGCTGCGATCAGTCAGTGACTGGACCTTACTTGGAGTGGGTGCTGCTAACAAAGTGTTAAAAATTACAATGGCACAAAATAATAATAAAATTATAAGAATAATATTTTCATCTGTAGTTAGTAATTGTTTTGAAAATTATTTATATTGATGTTTAAATATAATGGAAGATGTGGAATTAATATACTAACAAAAACACCACAAATGAGGCTAAGTGACAGCATATCGGATGCGTTCTCAGAATTTTGTCATTGTGGTAAATCCTGGTTGCCCATTACAACATACATATACTCTTCAAAAAAAGAAACGCAACAGGGTACAAATGGGTTATAACTCCGATTTTATGTTTCCTACCGGTTCATGCTTTGTGAATATAAGGTCATTGCATGTCCCAAACACATTCCCACGGTTACATTCGATAAAACGCAGCTACTGTACAATAAAGTTCCAAAATGTGAATATTCGCAAAAACGCAGCCACGTGCAAACCATGTCACCACTGCACGTGCGTTGTCTGCACGTGCAACATGAACACCGACAGTATAAAAGTGCAGGGTGTTCGCTTGCCTGGCCTCTGTATCTGGCCGACAGTTGACAATCCAGGACATGCCACGTCTCAGTGAACCGCAGAGAAACAATGCCATCGGCCGACTAGACGCAGGCGAATCCAGAACGGCCGTTGCCAGGGCATTCCATGTGTCCCCAAGCACCATCTCCAGACTGTGGGACCGTTACCAGCAACATGGATCAACACGTGACCTCCCTAGATCCGGTCGACCACGGGTCACTACCCCCGGGCAGGACCGCTACATCCGGGTACGCCACCTTCGGGAACGATTGACTACTGCCACCTCCACAGCCGCAGCAATACCAGGTTTGCGCAGGATATCCGACCAGACCGTACGGAACCGCCTACGTGAGGTAGGAATTCGTTCCAGACGTCCAGTTCGAGGTGTCATCTTAACACCACAACACCGTTGACTCCGACTGCAGTGGTGCCAGATAGGTGTGGTTCAGTGACGAGTCCCGATTTCTGCTCCGACGTCATGATGGAAGATGTCGCGTGTATAGGCGTCGTGGTGAACGTTATGCGGCAAACTGCGTACAGGAAGTGGACAGATTCGGCGGGGGTAGTGTCATGGTGTGGGCAGCCAACTCACACACTGGCAGAACTGACCTGGTCCACGTGCAGGGCAACCTGAATGCACAGGGCTACATTGACCAGATCCTCCGGCCACACATCGTTCCAGTTATGGCCAACGCCAACGCAGTGTTCCAACATGACAACGCCAGGCCTCACACAGCACGTCTCACAATGGCTTTCCTACAGAACAACAACATTAATGTCCTTCCTTGGCCATCGACATCACCGGATTTGAACCCAATTGAGCATCTATGGGACGAGTTGGACCGACGCCTCCGACAGCGACAACCACAGCCCCAGACCCTGCCCGAGCTGGCAGCAGCCTTGCAGGCCGAGTGGGCCACCATCCCCCGGGACGTCATCCGTACTCTGGTTGCTTCAATGGGCAGGCGGTGCCAGGCAGTTGTCAACACACGAGGAGGCCACACCCAGTATTGACTCCAGATGACCTTGACCTTGGTGGTGTGTCCTATCACTTACTCACAATGGACTAGAGTGAATTGTGAACAATCCTGCAACATTTGGTAATTATCGGACTCACCATTCAATAATTAAATCAATTCTCCAAATGTTACGACAATGTGGTTTTGCGTTTCTTCTTTTGAAGAGTATATATCATCTGATTTATCATGAAAATTTACCAATGGGTAAAAGGCTTATAATATGCCGGTTGTATTAGAATTAAGATTTAGCTTACAGATTTAACTTTAATAACCAGTCATTTAATAAAGCTTTAAAAGGCTGATCATTTGTCTTGGATTTTTATCATATGCGTTCTCTAAATTTAGACTGTATTTTAATACACAGAAGTTGAAACTTTGCTGCTTAGTTCCATATGACCTGCCCATTTGCTTTTTACTTTCCACAACCCTGACTTGCCCCAATCCAGATAGCTTGGGTTTAATGAAAATGTGCTCTCAGACCAAAACATTAGTCTGAAAGCTCAATGTAAGGATAAATCATATCATCTAACAGACATAAAGGAAACGAAGAACACACTGGTGATCTCCACCACAATTTGTTTTTCATTGTATATATTTTATTTATATTATTATTTACAGGCAGCAAAAACCACCTCCGCTTGGCTGATAAGCTCTGGTTTCAACATGGGGGTGATGAAGGGAGTTGGACAAGCGGTGAATGAAGGCCAAGCGTTTCTCTGGGACAACGATCGCATGACTCACTTGCTCCGCTGTATTGGCATAGCTCCATGGGGCTATATCTATGGAAGACACCACCTCGAAAGTCCAGATGGAAAGGTATTGACATATTCTGTAAAAAATTTCTTGTGTTTGTCAAATAATCACTGTGCCTTGTATCAAGAATATCAGGTGCATTAAATTAATTTAAAAAAATTAAATAACTATATATTAATTATATATAAAATGTAGTAATCTTTAAAAACATGATTTTTAAGAAAGTGATGTTTTTGTGGCACATCCTAAAAAACAGTTCTAAATTATTTGGAGGGAGAAATGACATGTCCCTGTTTTGTTGGTCTAGCTTGAATCCTGAATATTTGTGCATTTTTCTGGGCTTTAGGTTATTTTCATGTGTATGTTAAAGGTAAAAATACAAATTTATAATCTTACCTGGTAACGTGATAGATTAGGTGCCCAGTCCTAATAATTCAAATGCTCATCTAGTTATATATTCTACCCAATTTTATTAAGACTTGTTTTTACAAGCACTTAGCTATTTTGGTCTTTTCTTTGTCAGTCTGCTTTTGAAAATGTTACTGTCTTCTCTAATTTGGTTAAAGTTACTATCTCACGTGTATTTGTTTTTCTTGTTTAACCTTTTTAAAGACCATCCTCATTAATATTTTTACCATCCCAAACTATTCATCAGAATCCTTTGGCTGTATTTTGTAAGTGACAAAAATATACCGTCCTCCAGTCAAACACTGCTACAGATCACCCCCTCCTAAATGATAAATCAGTGCCTCTTAACTGTTCTGATAACTGAACCATAGTACTTACAGATCACACCCTCCTCAATGATAAATCAGTGCCTCTTAACTGTTCTGATAACTGAACCATAGTACTTACAGATCACACCCTCCTCAATGATAAATCAGTGCCTCTCAACTGTTCTGATAACTGAACCATAGTACTTACAGATCACCCACTCCTCAATGATAAATCAGTGCCTCTCAACTGTTCTGATAACTGAACCATAGTACTTACAGATCACCCCCTCCTCAATGATAAATCAGTGCCTCTCAACTGTTCTGATAACTGAACCATAGTACTTACAGATCACCCCCTCCTCAATGATAAATCAGTGCCTCTTAACTGTTCTGATAACTGAACCATAGTACTTACAGATCACCCCCTCCTCAATGATAAATCAGTGCCTCTCAACTGTTCTGATAACTGAACCATAGTACTTACAGATCACCCCCTCCTCAATGATAAATCAGTGCCTCTCAACTGTTCTGATAACTGAACCATAGTACTTACAGATCACCCCCTCCTCAATGATAAATCAGTGCCTCTCAACTGTTCTGATAACTGAACCATAGTACTTACAGATCACCCCCTCCTCAATGATAAATCAGTGCCTCTCAACTGTTCTGATAACTGAACCATAGGACTTACAGATCACCCCCTCCTCAATGATAAATCAGTGCCTCTCAACTGTTCTGATAACTGAACCATAGTACTTACAGATCACCCCCTCCTCAATGATAAATCAGTGCCTCTCAACTGTTCTGATAAACAAGATCACCCCCCCTCCTCAATGATAGGACTTACAGATCACCCCCTCCTCAATGATAAATCAGTGCCTCTCAACTGTTCTGATAACTGAACCATAGTACTTACAGATCACCCCCTCCTCAATGATAAATCAGTGCCTCTCAACTGTTCTGATAACTGAACCATAGTACTTACAGATCACCCCCTCCTCAATGATAAATCAGTGCCTCTCAACTGTTCTGATAACTGAACCATAGTACTTACAGATCACCCCCTCCTCAATGATAAATCAGTGCCTCTCAACTGTTCTGATAACTGAACCATAGTACTTACAGATCACCCCCTCCTCAATGATAAATCAGTGCCTCTCAACTGTTCTGATAACTGAACCATAGGACTTACAGATCACCCCCTCCTCAATGATAAATCAGTGCCTCTCAACTGTTCTGATAACTGAACCATAGTACTTACAGATCACCCCCTCCTCAATGATAAATCAGTGCCTCTCAACTGTTCTGATAACTGAACCATAGTACTTACAGATCACCCCCTCCTCAATGATAAATCAGTGCCTCTCAACTGTTCTGATAACTGAACCATAGTACTTACAGATCACCCCCTCCTCAATGATAAATCAGTGCCTCTCAACTGTTCTGATAACTGAACCATAGTACTTACAGATCACCCCCTCCTCAATGATAAATCAGTGCCTCTCAACTGTTCTGATAACTGAACCATAGTACTTACAGATCACCCCCTCCTCAATGATAAATCAGTGCCTCTCAACTGTTCTGATAACTGAACCATAGTACTTACAGATCACCCCCTCCTCAATGATAAATCAGTGCCTCTCAACTGTTCTGATAACTGAACCATAGTACTTACAGATCACCCCCTCCTCAATGATAAATCAGTGCCTCTCAACTGTTCTGATAACTGAACCATAGTACTACAGATCACCCCCTCCTCAATGATAAATCAGTGCCTCTCAACTGTTCTGATAACTGAACCATAGTACTTACAGATCACCCCCTCCTCAATGATAAATCAGTGCCTCTCAACTGTTCTGATAACTGAACCATAGGACTTACAGATCACCCCCTCCTCAATGATAAATCAGTGCCTCTCAACTGTTCTGATAACTGAACCATAGTACTTACAGATCACCCCCTCCTCAATGATAAATCAGTGCCTCTCAACTGTTCTGATAACTGAACCATAGTACTACAGATCACCCCCTCCTCAATGATAAATCAGTGCCTCTCAACTGTTCTGATAACTGAACCATAGTACTTACAGATCACCCCCTCCTCAATGATAAATCAGTGCCTCTCAACTGTTCTGATAACTGAACCATAGTACTACAGATCACCCCCTCCTCAATGATAAATCAGTGCCTCTCAACTGTTCTGATAACTGAACCATAGTACTTACAGATCACCCCCTCCTCAATGATAAATCAGTGCCTCTCAACTGTTCTGATAACTGAACCATAGTACTTACAGATCACCCCCTCCTCAATGATAAATCAGTGTGCCTCTCATAAATCCTCTCAACTGTTCTGATAACTGAACCATAGTACTACAGATCACCCCCTCCTCAATGATAAATCAGTGCCTCTCAACTGTTCTGATAACTGAACCATAGTACTACAGATCACCCCCTCCTCAATGATAAATCAGTGCCTCTCAACTGTTCTGATAACTGAACCATAGTACTACAGATCACCCCCTCCTCAATGATAAGTAGTGCCTATCAACTGTTCTGATAACTGAACCATAGTACTTACAGATCACCCCCTCCTCAATGATAAATCAGTGCCTCTCAACTGTTCTGATAACTGAACCATAGTACTTACAGATCACCCCCTCCTCAATGATAAGTAGTGCCTCTCAACTGTTCTGATAACTGAACCATAGTATTACAGATCACCCCCTCCTCAATGATAAGTAGCCCTTCGTCCCTTTATCATTTAGTGTAAGGATGGGACGTAGCCCAATGGTAAAGCGCTCAGTTGATGCATGGTCAGTCTAGGATCGATCCCTGTTAGTGGGACCATTGAGCTATTTCTCATTCCAGCCAGTGCACCACGACTAATATATCAAAGGCTGTGGTATGTGCTATCCTGTCTTTGGGATGGTACTTATAAAAGATCCCTTGCTACTAATAGAAAAAATGTAGCAGGTTTCCTTTCTAAGACTAAATGTCAAAATTACTAAGTGTTTGACATCCAATGATTCATAGATCAATGTGCTTTAGTGCACTGGTCTGTATGACCATCCATCTGTCTGTCCCACTTATAGTTTCCTGGATGTTTCTTTTAGAATCCTTTGAGATATTGCTGGGAAATTTTGTGTATAGCTTTATCATATATATATCAAGTTTCACTTTCATGATGATTTACCCATTTTTGACAGATTTATGGTCCTTGAACTTAGAAGATATGAAAATTAGTTTTCTAAACTTTTTTTTGCAATGCCTCAAGATATTGAGCTTAAATTTTGTGTACATAGATTTATCATGCACTATTACAGATCAGGTTTGACTTTAGGAAGATTTATCCATATTTGGCCTTAAAATTAGGATACACAATCATTCCATTATGAATTAAGTTAGACATTCATGGATATTTACGCATTTTTCACAGAGTTATGGCCCTTTAACTTTGGAGACATGAAAATATGTTTTTCACACTTTATTTTTCAATGTCTGAAGATATTGATAAGTAATTTTATCTTTTTCTTTATTCTGTACTGTTACAGATTATGTTAACTTTCATGGCGATTTACCCATTTGTTTTACAGAGTTATAGCCCTTGAACTTAGGAGATTTGTTGGGCCTGGTAGGGGACATGTATTTCTTTAGCGGTACTCTCAGAACGCTTGCTTTACATGGTACTAACTGGCCATCATACTCAAACCCGACTCCTGAACGTTGTTTTATTATGAAAACATGAAACCGTTCACACTTCTTTATTGTCAGTGAGTACTGTTGTGTATAAATGTCCTAAACAAATCTCCATTGGTTTGAACCAAATGACCTTGCCCTTCTCTAATTTGCCAATTTCGAGGCCTGCAATTACTTTTGGCCTGTAATAATTTATATCCTTGAACCAGTGTCTATTTTAAGTGTATTTTGTCAGTTTGACTTGATTTAAAAAGATAAATAAGTGCCTTGGAAATTCAAAATGTGCAATATGTGAAAAAACATTGGTTGGTATATAAATAAGTGAAGAACGTCGTTTTCGCATGGAGTTTGAATTTTATTTTCTTGACGGGTTTATCCTACTAAATTCTATATTGGATTATTTTCTTGTTAATCAGTCTCTCTTAGTTTGTATGTATGTATGGGAAAAAAAAATCAAGAAAAATATAATTTCACAATGGGTGATTATTGCTGTTTTATTTATACTGAAACACAATGAAAACGCAAAGACAACTTTTCATTGCAAATAACGACAAACTGTTAATGAATTGATGGATAATGTAATATGACATTAATGACTGGTATTCATGAGATACATTCACATGGAAACATGGCCAGTTATCAGCAGTAATTGAGTTGCATTCATAATCGAAAAGTTCAACCCCCCCATATCAAAGTCAGTATCTGGTGTGTCCACCATTGGCCCATGAGCATATGTGAAGACGACGGGGAAAGGATTAGCACAAACATCTCATATAAGCCACAGGAATGTTCCTCCACTCCTCCTGCAATGCCTGTGCAAGCTCAGCGACGTTATGCGGTGGTGGTTGGCGATGATGTACACGACGTCCTAACTCATCCCAATTGGGTTCAAATCCAGTGAAATGACGGGCCAGTTCATAACGGTGATACCGGCTTGTTGCAGAAATGCCTGGGTAATTCTTGCAGTATGTGGACGGGCATTGTCTTGTTGAAACAGAAGGGGACCTCCTGGTCTTTGGTGACGGCGCAAAAGTGGCTGGAGAACTGGTCTTAGAATAATGTCAACATAACACTGGGCTGTAAGGGCATCGTGGACAATGATGAGATCACTCCTGAAATCACAGTTGATTGCCCCCCATACCATTAGACAACCGCCGCCAAACCGATCACGTTCCCTCACACATCCGTCAGCGTACCGTTCATGGAGTCTCCTGTACACACGTGCTCTTCCACTGGCAAAGGAGACAGAGAAACGGGACTCATCTGAGAAAACAATGCTCCGGTAAAAGGCTGGTGGATGATTACCATTCTAGAGCAGCACGATGTCGCAGTGTCATGATGTTACCGTTGTATGGGTGTCTGCATCTGAGTCCAGCCGTTCTGAGTCGATGGATGACCGTCATCGGATGGATAAGCCTTCCATGATGTCCTATCGTGTTGCTTGCTGTCATCGTCGCAGTTCTGAACCGGTCACGGATGTGGTGTCGTTGAATCTGCCGATCTTGGCGTGGGGTCGTAACGGGACGTTGACCAGGTCGAGGTCGATCACGGACACTCCCGGTCTGTTGATGATGTTCAACAAGTTGTCCAATAGTTGATGGATGGACTCTGAAGGTACTAGCAACTTGGCTTTGCAAAGTCCCCCTTGAACCATGCCAAACGCTCGCTCCCTTTGTTCTTCTCTGAGTTGTGGCATTCTTAATGTGACGAGGAATATGACACCGTTAAGTGACTTCTATGTGTCCACTTACTGGCATTTCACGTGCATTGCATGCAGCATGATTGAGCATGTAGTGAATGCATTTCACACCATTTTGTGTGTTTCTGCTATTGTATGTGTAAAGAGAACAAAACCACGATTAAAACCCAGACGAAAGTACCAATCAATGGCTTCCTCTCATCAATTGTTATTTTAAGTCCAATAAAATATTTTTCATTAATCACAACAAAATATTGAAAAATATCTGTTTTGCATTTTCATTGTGTGTCAGTATATATATTTACCAACAAAAAGCACATAAAATAGAATACTGCTGTTATTTCCAAAACACTTTGTTTTCTTTTTATGTCAAGCCAAACTGGAATTACTGATAAAAACCCCCCACTTAAAATGGCATCTTCTTTGACATATAACTTACAACATAATGGTTTGACTTTATTCTAATGTTGTTTATATAGTACTAATAAAAGAATTGTATAAATCTATACTTTGTTTCAGGGAAAGTTTAATGCTCACTACCGCAGTAGCAACATGATACTTCACGGCTCCCCAGTGTCTCTGAACCCCGATCACACACATTTTATATTTGTCGATGATGGTATGCGCAACAGATACGGTGGGGTGGCAGATTTCCGAGCCAAATTTGAGAAGCTCATCTCAGCACCTGCAGCTGGTATGTTGATCACCATGGTTACTATATTTCCTTGATTACTGAATTTCACATCTCATATTGGTTACCAGTTACTGTTTCACGTACTGGTTGCCAAATTACTATGTTACACTGGGTACTTAATTTTGTTAATCAGTTTGCTACTTTATTATTATGTCACACCGTTTACCAAAGTTACTATGTCACATAAGTTACTTAATTTCCTATATCACATTGGTTATCAGTTACTATGTTAAATACATGTACATGTAGGTTATCAAATTACTGTCACACTGTTTACCAAATCCACTGCGTGACATAGGTTACTGAACTTCCTATGTCACAATGGTTATCAAAGTTAATATGTTAAATAGGTTATCAAATTACTATATGACATAGATAGGTGCTTACTAAAGCTACTATGTCACATAGATTACTAAAATTAGTGTCATGTCACATTGGTTACCAAAGTGAACAAAGATGGAGCTGGCCAAATTCATGCTTTATGTTACAGTATACACATGTATGTACAGTGAAATCCACTTATTTGGATATCCGAATATACATTGTATATTTTGGATATTTGAATATGTTTGTCCTGCATGGCACCATTTGCCGTTATCACAATACAAAATCCAGTGCTTAATTGGGTGTGTTTTTGAATGTGTTTTCAGTGATTTTAATATAAGACAAGTTTAACATATATAACACTTGTCATATCTTTTTTTATCTTTTTTCTATGAATTGTTGGAGAAGGTAACAAACAAAAGCTTTGAGCTTCTAAGTGTTATTTTTAGAGGGATCTTTTAAGCACGTGATTTTTCCTTCTTGGCTCACATTGTGAGGCCCTGTTTGGGTTAATCAGTTACGATAATAAATGTTTTGATCATTAATTTATGCTGACATAGTAAGATCATGGAAACTGCTACTTGTCAAGACTGGATAGCGGGAGTGGGTGCATGGGGTGTCTTTGGCATATGATTTACAAATGTACCAAGAAGAAGTCAACAATGACCAGTATAACTTGGGTTCTGGGTGGTGGTCGTATCTGTATCAGTGGATGTAAAGTCAGTTTTACGTGTAGGCACTGCAACAACATTAACTGTTGCCTATTGTATTTGTTTTGTTTATAAACAAACTTGATGATGATAACAGAAGTGACAATATGAAACTTGGAATCAGTATTTTATTAAGACAAAATATTTATCAGCTTCTGACAAAAATAAAACATATATCTCCATTGGGAGAATCGTAATTCGGGTTTGCATAAATCATGAAGAGGCCCTAATTGGGTTTAATTTATGTCCAAATCGTCACTTTACTTTATTTGAACATATCTTGGTTGCACGAGGCATATCCAAATAAGTAGATTTGACTGTATTTATATTCTACAATCATCATTTGCAAGATGTGATGATTGGACACTTTATTTATTTATTTATTTATTTATTTGTTATTTTGCAGAAGGTGGGAAAGGAATACCTGTGGTGTTAGTGGTGGTAGAAGGGGGCTATGATGCCATCACAGATGCCAGCCAGTCCCTGAAAGAAGGAATTCCGGTGGTGGTGTGTGCTGGGACTGGCCGAGCTGCTGACATTCTGGCCTATGCATACAGCCACACATTTACAAACAGAAAGTAAGTGTTTTTGGATAGGCTATGCCACTTACACAGTGTTTCCTTGTGTTAACCTTCTGTCTACTGGATTAATTTGTAACTTTTAATCACATATTTTCACAAATGTTTTATAAATACACAAAATAATGTTTTTATATAAAAAGATAAGTACTATTTTCATGGAGTTTTAAAATTTGTTTAATATTTTAGGTAAGTTAATTTGGTTTAAAATTGTGCAAGAAATTTATAAAGTTGTGCTTACTTATATCAGCAATTGGGGTTAGCTGTATGGTATATACAGCCATTATTCCAGTCACTGTATTTTGCATGTTGAGCACAATTTTATTTTAAAATGAATGATTCATATCCCAAAATTTCGTGAATTTTTTTGTTTGGTAAAACAATCAAATTTATTATCAAAATCAGCTATCGATCCTCAAATAACCATGATGTTCCATTGTTATTAAGCGAAAACACTTGCCGAAAACCACTGTTTCAATGCAATAGTTGTGTGGTATTTTGTGATATCTTTAAGGTAAATCTGTATGACAGAACCGTGTTTTCTGTGTGAAATCTGTATTTGTGCTCATGGTGGAGTCAAAATGAAATATTGGTGATGTGGTGATTGCCTCCATGAATCATTATCAGTCTTAAAAACAATTTAGATTTACTGTACACACTTTACATTTGCTGTAACTTAACACCTCTTTTTTAACTAGTAATGTGACATATAGGATTTTAGTTTAGTTTTAAAAGATAAGGTGAAAAGGACATTTTAAAGGCACTCAGTCATGGATTGTTGACCTAATTAATGACCTAACAAAGTATTATCTGAAAATATATACATTTGATTTGTCGCTAAATGTACTTTATTTATAACCATCTACATAACTACCATAACTCACTTATTACTGATATTTTGTAAAAATAATTGAATTATGTCGACAGTCCATAATTAAAAAAAGAAAAAAGAAGGCTATTTGGAACAAAGAGGTGTGACATATTATTTTCGTAGTCACGTGACGGACATCCCCCGAATAACCGAAGTGTTAAAATTATTTGCCAAGCTCGTGTCCTCTGCGAAGTAGGGCAAATCGAAAGAAAAACAATAAAAATACATGTAAGTTATTAAAATTATAAAAACAGGTACTGAATGATAATAAGCTTGTACATTAATTTATTTTGGTAACAGAAGCATTTTAGATGGTGACAATCCCGACTAGTTGGGCCTTTGCATGTTGTTGTATGCGGAAAAATCTAAACATCACATTAATTTTTCACTTTATCAAATTCATTATTATGCAAACTATGCCATAACCCCATGGGTAATTACAGCTGGCTTAGGATAGGAATTGTTACATTTTTAAAGCATAATTTGAAATAGACGGTTGTGTATAATATATGAAGTGGCTATATATACGACAGCCTCCGCTAACAAGACATAAATGTAAATATACGATAAATAAGTATTTAATTGATCCATAATACCGAACGACCTGGAACAGGAGGAATACACACTAAGTATGAACAGTGGGAATGGGGTTTGAATATGAATCTAGCGGACCTTTTATGTACATTTTCCATAGACACCTACCATATATGAATAGCGTAATATGGCCCCTACAGTACTATAATAATAATAATAATAATAATAATAATATAATGAATGAATAATAATAATAATGAATGAATGAATGAATGGCCTACAAATAAATAAATAAAATTATCAACTGCTAAGAGATTATCTGAAAGAGAAAATAAATGCACGCAAACTACAGACTACACAACCTAACAGCGGGGGCTTGTAACTGGAAGCAGTCTGAAGGAAACGTGTTACCTATTTTCGAACCGAGCACAGAACAACAGCGGTCATTGTTACAGATAAGCATTATTAATAACTATGATTTGATAACAGTGCTAATGGTTTAGCTAGTTTTGCAGATCATCACTGTTGGTGACTGAAATATGGTGGCATTCTCAGAAGTGTTATTATTATGTTTTTAAATTAATCTGTATTACATACAATATCAGGCCTTTTAATCATAAACAACTGGAAGCTATTGCTAGTATGTCACAACTATACTTGAAGTGGTGACCAATCACAATAGTAACAGTATAGTTGAGAAACCTCTTTACAATAGTTTTTAAATACCTGCAGATAATATGTATAGGGAAGGGGGCACAAGCCATATTTTTATGTTCGGAATTTGATAACTGCAAATTAGATATACATTAATGAGGTCAATAATGTAAATTTTATTGACACAACATTGTAATCGACGTACAAGTAAACAAATAGACAGGGCTTCATTTTCTAGTAACACAGGACATTATGTTATGTATTAAGCAAACATTAATGTGCCACAATGGGTTTTTTTTGTCGGTGCTGACACATACCCATCTCCTTCAACAAGCATTTTTATTTTTTTTTATTTTTTTTGTGATACATTTTTCAGGGGAACATGTCTCGACCCCTCACCGTACACTTTGCTCGCCTCGGTGTAGACCCCCCTCCCCATGCTAAAATCCCTGAACATGCATCTGCCGCCTGCAGTGGTTCTGTGTATGGTAACTCCGTAAACCCCCCACCAATAATAATACAAAACAAATAAAAATAAAAATAAACCAAAAAGACAAAAATATATATACAGTGGACTCTGTCTAAACCGGATTCTGTGTAATCCGGATCTCAGCGTAAACCAGTCCATTTCTAAAGTCCTGTCCAGCTACTGTTTGTCTATTAGGTATAAATCTCTGCCTAATCCGTACTCTGTCTACTCCGGACTCTAGATAAAAAATCAAGAACGAAAGAACCGTTCATGCATTAATTACCTCTGTCTATACCGGATTGGGATTTGACTTGAACGACAGGCTGCTTAATTAGTTGAACAATGATCGTCACTTGTCGCAAGATCAAAGACAAAATGTAATCACACTCGTGTGAAATTTACTCTTATTGTGGTAGGCTGTTAGATCTGGATTTTGTATTCAAATAAATAAATTAAAATTTAACCTAGTACAAATATTAGAACGACCAGAAACACGTTTAATATGCAGCCACTAATATTTTATGCAGAAAAATATATTTGATATGTAATTACAATCGTTAAAAAGTCTCCATTAGTGGATAACATCTTAAAAATTGCAGCAAACTCGGGAATGTCCCTTTAGGTATATTTTTTTTATGTCTGTGAAATAATCGATTGCAAGTCTGGCTTGTATGACTGTGTTTCCCAACCATCCATGGGTTCAAATGTCATTGTTGATTGCGAGTTGTCGATCATTCAAGAACTCTGCCTAAACCGGGCCTCTATGTAAACCGGACTATTTCAACGGTACGAAGTGAGTCCGGTTTAAACAAGAGTCCACTGTATATATATATATATATATATATATATATATATATATATATATATATTTATTTATTTATTACATAATGAAAATATATCTGTATTCTTATTGGTTAAAACCAGTCACATGACCATCCGTAAATAGTGATATTGCCCTGAGACGGTTCACCGGTCCATCAAAAGTGATATTGCCCTGACCAATGAAAATAAAGATGAGACAAAATTCTATCCAATTAATGAGTAGGTAACGTAATGCAACGTCAACTGCTGATTCTAATGTAAACAAGCACAAACTTGTGACAAAACGCTTTGCTGTCCTTCAGCAAAAAGATAACATCTGTAGTCATACTGAGTTTAATTCCACAAATACGACAAAAACATGGTCAGTAAACGTCAAATTGTGTATGGAATATATCACAAATTTAAAAACGTACATGATACATCAAAATGCAGTTGGAATCGGCACTCTTAGGATTTTATGTTACAAATAAAAAATGCATTTGAAGGTAATCGGTAACTGTTCAGTATAAATGTATGTTCAGATTTATCTCATTTTGTGTTTTATTTTGCTATTAATATGATTTTGGCACTCTTGCTGGTTATAATGTCTTGAATTTGATTTTTTGTCTTGGTAATGTTTCAACAGTTTATTGCCGCATTCCTCTGCGTGTCATACAACGTCATCCCATCAGTGTTAACACATTGTGGGAAATTATAAGCTTTGGCGTCTTTTGATTCTGATAAACAAAGCAGGAATGCACGAGTCTTATGGATGACATTATGTAATAAAACAATTATTGACCACATTTCGGGCAATATCATGTTTTATGGACCAAAGAAATTGATATTGACCTCGGCCGTTGGCCTCGATCAATAACAATTTCTTCGGTCCATAAAACATGATATTGCCCTCAATGACGGTCAATAATTGATAAATATATATATTTATCATATAATATCTTACATTTTCAGTGCATATAAAGTATGTGATATTTTTAAGATCACATACTTTAAGAATTTGATAACTTTGCAAATTAATCGAGTTCACGACACTAGGTTTATTGACATTTAAGCAAATGTACTTGTGTGACACTCCATAATTGACATATGCATTCATAGTCATCGAATAAAAACATTTCAATGGCAATTTTACACTGAAAGCTGTCCAACATTCAGAAAACAAAAAAACATTAAGCCCTAGTTTGTTTTGATGTAAGGACGAGTTTGACGTCATTTCCATTAAAAATTACACCGCGCCACATATTCTTATATCATTTGAATATCTAGTAATGGCAGACTGGAATTAAAGTTGCGCGTACAGTTTACAAAAACATGTTGTATTAAGCTTGAGATTATATGATAATTATTATGCTCACCAGAGGCTCGCATAATACAAGTTTTATTACTAATATATGATATTGACGATACTGAAAAACACTGGTAATAACCTCTCTCTCTCTCTCTCTCTCTCTCTCTCTCTCTCTCTCTCTCTCTCTCTCTCTCTCTCTCTCTCTCTCTCTCTCTCTCTCTCTCTCTCTCTCTCTCTCTCTCTCTCTCTCTATATATATATATATATATATATATATATATATATACATGTGTATATATATATATATACATGTATATATATAGTTGAATCCTGTTGGCTTGAACCCCATCAGTGCTTGAGAAAGTGTTCGACCCATCGAGTAGTTCAACCGAACCATTCGATCAACATCGGATATTTCCGTAGCATCAGTTACAAAGTTGAAAAGTTGAATTAGAGATACATATTATTTTGGTAACTGCAAACTTTATAAAAAATTAATCAATGTGTTCGGCCTATATAGCAAAATATTTTGAGTGAAAGAATTTATTAGAAATTACGCCGATTGTGTGATGCAGAAGCCCTTGTCGATATTAATTAAATGTGTGGTTGCTGAAGTGATCACAGCTGATTAACTCACCCATTGTTTCATTTAAAACTGGTCTTGCAGATGTGTTCAAAGTAACGCTTTATGCCGAGGCCCGTTTGTGCACTAATTGTTTGATTGGTATCACAGTTCATCTAACAGTTACCATAACACCGATAGCCGCCTAACAAACAACATAAAGAAAGGATTGCATGGCTATTGTTGCGATTCCCTGATTCATCTATAGTTTGTTCTGACTAAATAATTAATCCAAAGGTTGTAATAACCAACTGTGCAAGCACAACAATAGATGGTCCTTTTTAGTGAGTTCCCATTTAATATGTGATAGATCACCAGTTCAATGGAAATATAGCTAATAACACAGACGGGACCGATAATTTAGTTCGAGCGAAGGCTTATAGTCGACCCTGGACATGTTCGACCCATCAGCAGTTAATATAAGGGTTTACCAAACAAAAAACTCGGGACTTCCTTTTTGGTTCGAGCATTGCAATGTGTTTATTTTTTTATTTCAGCGTATTCGCCCTTATTTTGTCAAGAAATAATATATTTCAAATTATGTTTAAGTCTCTACATACGGCGGTCATGTACTGTATATAAAATTCACGGGTACTTTACACGGCTGTTGTATACATGTATGTAGCCTCATCAATTATTGGTTTTGTCGTATGTTTTAGAAGAGTTCTGATTTTTTTTAAATGAAGCTTCTCACTGATTGTCATGGAATTCCCTCAATCGTGGTTCAATTAAAATGTTATGGGTGATACAATAGCAAGGTTTGGTATTCCAAATTAATGTAATCTTCATTTATAATCCATATTACGGTCCACTAAATTTGACTGAGTGCCTTTCAGTGAATTTTAATGCGTTGGTATTTTTAATGTTTGTCTTCCAGTAAAAGCAATATCAAACAGATTGATAACTTAAATTAACATTGCTACTCTAACAAATAATGAGGTAATGCCAAACTACCTGTAACATAAATGCTAAGATTTAATATGATTATATCTGGGTGAGCTACAAATGTACGTTATCACTGGTTTTTGCATGTAGTAATACTTACATTTGACTCATTTAAGTGGCGTGCGAGATATGAAGGAGAGGCACAAGGAAAATTTAGCAGGGAAGATCTGTGATGCATACCAGAAAAGCTTTAAAGACCCAGAAAAGGATCTGCAGACATACCTCGATGTGGTTCTCAAGTGTTGTGAACGTGAAGAACTGGTACATATGATCTCTCTTGCTCACATCACAGCAAGTGGAATTCTGAAATCATTGACCATTTCGTTAAAAGCATTGGCCTCTCTAGTTATTAGTTGTGTAAACCATGTTCAGATTTTGCAACTTTTATTAATTTACTAGTATACATTTCTTATAAATTGTTGCATAAATAGAGAAAAGCTATATACTGTGAAATCACTTCAGGTTTTGGTGGTCTAATTTTTGTGTAATTCATGGAATTTAAATCAATAAATTTTAGAATACAACAAAAATATATACATATGTACATGTATACATATAATATGTTATGATACATTTGGTCTACTGTAATTACATTGTAGTAACAAATGTCTTTGACATACCTTCAGGACTTGTTCACATTTCTGTTAAGTCGCAGCAAAGGTTGATAACTTTATAATGTCGTCTTTTTATTGTTGAAGTTCAAATGATGCATTTTAAACACACCTTAAAGTTTTCAGTCCACAAATTTAAGAATCCAGCAAATGATGTGTTTTTATAGCAAAACCATGGAAATTCTAAGCCAATGAAAATAAAGGATTTCACAGTATCACAGAAACTAAGGCCAGTGATTTTAAGAACAATGCATTTCTAATTTAGATTTTTTAGATAATATTTATGATATTTAATTTTTCAGATAATATTTGTGATATTTGATTTTTCAGATAATTATCTTCCACATGAATAAACACGAGGATCTGGACCTGGCTATCTTGTCGGTTCTGTTGAAAGGTGATAATGAAAATACATTTACATGATAAAAGTGGACCTAGTAGGCTAATTCAAATGTCATGTAGTATATGATGACAAGATCTTATGATAGGTACTTTCCTGGCTCACTAGTGATTAAATGATCAGCTTTGCCTCTTATTCTGGCTTTTAATCTGCCTCTTATTCTGGCTTTTAATCTGCCTCTTATTCTGGCTTTTAATCTGCCTCTTATTCTGGCTTTTAATCCGACTCTTATTCTGGCTTTTAATCCGACTCATATTCTGGCTTTTAATCCGACTCATATTCTGGCTTTTAATCTGACTCTTATTCTGGCTTTTTAATCTGCACAAAGCAACTGAAAACACATCAGAAAACATCTGAAATCCATGAGCTTTCGAAGTCTTATTTGGGCCCCAAAACCCATCTGAAGATTTTTGTACTTCTCACTTGGGATTTTGTGCCTGACCACTTTCAAATTGCTTCCAGTACTAGTCATCTTACTTTAGTGTTTCCCCTGCGTATTTGTAGCAGTGTTTGTTTATTCTAATCTTACTTTAGTGTTTCTCCTGTGTATTTGTACCAGTGTTTGTTTATTCTAATCTTACTTTAGTGTTTCCCCGGTGTATTTGTACAAGTATTTGTTTATTCTAATCTTACTTTAGTATCCCCCCCCCACCGGTGTATTTGTAACAGTGTTTGTTTATTCTAAATTTACTGTAGTGTTTCCCCATAGATGTATTTGTAGCGGTGTTTGTTTTTTAATTTTCCTAGCTAAGAAAAGTTGCCAGTCTGGGGAGGACCAGAGACTGAACCAGCTCAAACTTGCCCTCACGTGGAACAGAGCCGACATAGCACAAGAAGAAATCTTTCGAGAAGATATTAACTGGAATCCAGGTGTGTCTTGTGCATATCAACCTAGGGTGTTAATTTTTCTTTGAAAATAGGACGCTGTTTGAGATAAATAGAGGAATATTTCATGTTTTTTGTCAAATATGATTTATATCTCATCGAGTGAAGTTGCAATCATATCTCACGCGTCGGCTTGCGTGATGAGTGTGATATGATTGCAAACTTTATGAGATGAGATATAAATCATATTTGAAAAAAAACTTGAACTTTTATTTTTATTTTATAACTTTTGGCAATTTACCTTTATTTTTAAAATGCCAGCAGCAAAATAGTTCCAGCTTTCTTACAGTAAAGATAACACTTTATACGGTGACAATGACACATTTTAGAGTGAAATAGTGAAATTTTCACTCTAAAATGTGTTATCGTCACTGAGTGACTGATAACACTTTTATTTCACTAATATTTTAAGATATTTCACTAAATGTGGTTTAATAAATGGCTTTATCTCCTGAGTTCATAGTGGTGTATAAATAAAAGCATGAAATATTGGTGGCAAAATCAGCAGTAACTTCCAAAAATTGTCACTTGCTGCCTATTAACACATTAATGATTTTGTAAAATCATTCTTCATTTAGTCTTATTTGATGTTTCTGTGTGAAGATGACTTGGATTAATTAGGTTTGATAATTTCTTGAGTAGATGACTTAACCAAGTGTTGAGATTTCTGAAAGTAGATGACTTGAACCAAGTGTTGACATTTCTGAGAGTAGGTGACTTGAACCAAGTGTTGACATTTCTGTGAGTAGGTGACTTGAACAGAGTATTGCTTTTTCTGAGAGAGATGACTTGAACCAAGTGTTGACATTTCTGTGAGTAGATGTCTTGAACAGAGTATTGACTTTTCTGTATGTAGATGACTTAAATGGAGTGCTGACGATGGCTCTGGAACAGGACAAGGTGGACTTTGTGAAGCTCATTCTGCAGCAGGGGGTCATCATGAAGGAATACCTCACCGAGGACAGACTGATGCACCTCTACAACACTGTAAGTCAGTCAGGCTGGCCGTTAAACCTGTGGTCTCTCTCCTCCATCATGTTATATCACTGGCTAGTCAAACTTGGCTATCACCATGTTGAAGGGACCAAGCCAACAAGCTCTAGATATCAGTAATTACATAGTAAACATAATAGATATAGGTAAAAGGTAATGATATTGAACAATGTTTTACTTCAAGATATCCTAGGCTCTGAAGATTACATACATGTAGGTCAAGACAGACATTTGACCATACTTTCATATGTACTTAGAAATGAAATGTATCACAGTGAGAAATGAAATACATCACAGTGTTTTATATTTGAACAAAACATTTACATTATTTTTATCCTATGACAGGTGGAAAAACATTCTTACCTTCACGTGCTTCTTCACCAGTCATTAAAAAAAGAGGCTCTTAATCTAAACGACATCAACAAATTTCTCACCAAGCTTCTCGATAAATATGATGATGAAAAAGCCATCATGGAAAAGAAAACTGTTAAGGATAAGGACTGTGAAAGTGAGACTGATGATGAAGGGATTAAAAACTTTAAAAAGCCATACAAACAACTGCTGATATGGGCAATACTGATGAACAGGTAAAGAATATTAGTTTTTCATATGGACAGTATTGATGAATATGTAAATATGTTTATCTTCTTTCAACTTGAAATTATTAACAGCTGCTGATATGGGCAATATTTATGAACAGGTAAATAATATCAGCTTTTCATATGAGCAGTATTAATGAATATGTAAATAGTTATATTGTCAGTGAACCTGTAAATAAGTAATAGTGTTTCTCAGAGTGTCAGTTTGTGACACAGAGCCATAGGAAAGCAGGAGCCGGTACATGTGTTCCACACTTGAGGACACAAATGTTTAGTTTTTGTCCCATTATGTATGTGAACCAAAATAACCGTATTGAATTAAATTATTAAAAATTGATTGATTTCAAAATATTGCTATTTTCTTGCATTTAAGGCCATTCAATGATACAAATTTTATTAGGTTCTATTTTCCATAATATTTCTATAAATTATTTGATATTTTAACAAATAAGAGAATCAAGACTACATTATAAAAATGTAGTATCTTTTTCTTCTATTTATTTATGTAGTAATGTTAATTATTAAAGTTTTCATTGCTCTGGAGTTGAAAAGAAAACAACAAAAACAATGTTATGAGTTATGAATTGTTTTTGCAGAGTAAATTTAGCCAAGTTTTTCTGGGAGATGGGTGAGGAGTGTGTGACAAGTGCTTTAGCCGTGACTCGATTGTGTGCTGGGCTAGCCAAACAACTTCCCAAATATCAAACCTCACTGCGAGAAGAGTTCCTTCAAACAAAGAAGTAAAAACTGAAATATCATGGATTCTCATTGCCATGCTAATTAACCTTTAATCCATGTTTTTTTCATTTAAGTTTGTGAATAAATTCCATTATTACACATTATTCTTAATTTCACTTAAATCCAAAAGTAAAATATTTCCCCTGAAAAAATAAAGTTTAAGTCTAGTTATTACAGTGCAACACACACAAACGCACGCACTCACATACTCACGCACGTATGCATGCACACACACACGAACAGACACACACACACACACACACACACACACACACACACACACACACACACACAGACAGACAGACAGACAGATAGACTGACACAAAAAACTAAGCCTAAACATAACCAAAAGAGAATGCCACCAGTTGTAATAATCTTTGTTTGATCCATTATCAGAATACACTTTTCTATTAGATTGTGTTAGTTCCCTACTGGTCCAACTGGAGAGGACTGTAGGTTTTGTCTGTCTGTCCCCCATATAGTTTTCCAGACTTTTGTATATACCTTTATCAACTTGAGTTAAAAAATCAGGTTTGGAAATTTGCCCATATTTGACAGAGAAATATGGCCTTTGAACTTAGGAGATATGGAAATTTGTGGGGCCTTTATATGGGATATGTATTGCTTTAGTAGTACTCTCAGAATGCTTTTACTCTACATAGTTTTGTCTATGTTATGGGATCAAAATATTGAGATTAATGTGTTTGTAGTTAAATTATGTTCTGGTTGCCAGAAAAGGACTATTTTTCCTAACATAATTCTAACATATTTTATTTTGTTCCAATAATAACTTTGACACTTAAAATTCTGTCCAGCTGATAGTGTCTTACAGTTTGCTCACAATACATGTTTTAGCCATTGTATTAAAATGTAAACTGAAAACCCCCACACTACTTGTTTGTGCACTGAGTTAAATTGTAAGTGTATTTGGTCATTTGAAACTCACTGATGAATAGATGTAAACATTGGAATACTTAAGTCTAGATATCCCAGATGACGTGGTATTTATTTTTCTATTGTGCAGAGACTTTGAACAGTTGGCTATCAAAGTGTTGGATGAATGCCATCACGTGGATCCCACCAAAGCCATGATGCTGGTTGAGCGTAAATCTCCAACGTGGAGTAACATCAATTGTCTACAGCTGGCTGCAACCGCTAGTGATCAGGTGCAGTTAATACCTGCTTAAACTTACGTTTCTTTATAAGCAATGTATCTAAATTACGTTTTCTTTGGTATTTTATATTTTAAAGAAACTATTTTGTTAAATTACTGCATTGTTAAAGATATTCTTGACTAATAGAATTTTCTTTTGTTGTTTTTAATATCAGTGTCTGCATATTCAATGTGTGCCTGATCATCTTAATGTTTAGTAAGTCAAACCTTATTTTTTAAAGAAATGCTGTGTGCAGCCTGTCCGTGGGTGTGCACATGAGGTGGGGATGGGGGTGGGAGGCAGTAAAAGTAAACCCAGGGCACTAATGTATAGAGAATAGCTGGTTACTACTTTAAAATATCATGTTTATCCTGCAAAGGTTAGAATGGCGAGTGGTATGCAGGTCATCCAAGCGACATTCACCATTCAATCTGAGCAGGATATATGACATATTTCTTTGTAAGTTAATGTTTGTTTGGTTTAATAATGCTACTAAAGCACGTTCATCATCAGCTATTGGTTATCAAACATTTGGTGATTTTTTACTGTTAGTCTTAGAGAAAAAACACTACATTTTGTCATCAGCAGCAAGGGATTTTTCAATGCACAATCCCACAGACAGAACAGCACATACCATGGCCTTTGAGTAACCAGTCGTGTTGCACTTGTAAAATGCAAGCCAGATTTTGCTACATCAAAAAAGCTTTTCTAAACACTAAATCATAAATATATTATGTTTGTATATTTATTGGGACACAAAACATTATTTGTATATACTGTAACTAACATAAAGAGTATATAAATAAAGAGAATATAAAGAGTATTATAATTGAAAATATAGAAGTAAATGCATCAAATTGGGCTTGTATTTTTTAGTCAATGACCGAAGAATATAGAAATTTATTTTATAATGACAAACAACAGAGACAGAACTTAGTTTAAAACAAATTTATTTAAGTATTTGGCATAGTGATAAAACCCCAGCCAGGTCACACATTCAAGGGGTCGCACACCCCACCATATACATGCATGTCCACGAATGCCATAATGACCTGGCTGGGTAATATATAGATATTACTAAGCACCCCAGTTGAGCAGCTGGGTAACATATACATATAATTATGACACCCCAGTTGAGCAGGAGTTGTGCACTCTGTACTATACTGGTAATTGTATAAATGCACCAAAATAGTTCCTGCAAGTCTAAGAACCGTAGTTATCCTATTAAATGTTATTAATATGAGAATCATATTTCTACTACCGTAGTTACTTTATTATAAGTGGATCCACATAAATAAAACCATTGAAATACAGGACAGGGTAAACATAATACCTGCTTGCAAGGGTGATTATGACAATGCTACTACCAATATATTATAAACAATATACTAATACTGTAATTCTAAATGCCCACACATACATGTAAATGACTTGACTACCATGATGCATACATAAATGTATGTATGTATGACTGTACAACATCCTATGCTGTCTATCATTATAAACTATGCTCAATTATTTAAGCTTAAACTAATCATCAATTCTAGCCAATACATACAGCAGTGTCCGGTGTATCAGCGCGTCTGGTGATTCGGAGTACTTGGTATTTTGCTCAAGTACGCTTAGGAAGTTGTCATGTTGTCGGTGTTTTTAACAAATTAAACTTCAATTCCTTTTTCAGTGGTTAATCAAGTATCAACATATTTATTGTTAAGGGTGGAATTAAAAAATATTAGAATTATCAATAATTATATCATAATTTCAACATAAATAATTCACGTTTTCGTGTATATAAACGCCTTATTGATATTAAGAATGTTAAAACCAGTCTAAAAAACCACCTTTCCAACATTTTGTAAATTATAATAAATGGTACAGTTCTCTTTTTTGGGGGTTATTTTTATTTAAACTGACAAGGAAAACACAGAAAAATGCAAACAAAGCAGAAGTTTTAACACCTTAACTGACAGTCATTCCAGTTCACAATTGTCACATTGTTAAAAAAAAAGAAAAAAAAAAAAGAAGCAAAATAAGATCCACGTCTGTGCGCAATCTACCCAAGAAAAAAATCTATGTAGGACTCTTAGCCATGCATCTGCAGTACTGTGCTACTCAAGAAAACGATTCTGAAACCAATCATGAGATGGGTCATGTGTAATTGTTCATTTTCATAGTAATATTTTTAACAAGACAAAACTAAAAGGTGCTAAAATAATCCTGGGACAATAGTGTAGCATTTATGGGCTACAAAGTGAGGTCATGGGCAGTCTATAAATAGTGGGGTCACCGATCCAGATCTACTGCGCCGAATCACCGGACATGCAAATCGTTTTGGATAAAAGGGGTGCCTACATTTATGCACAATTTTAAAATGTTTATTTACTATAGACATAAGACAATTTGTAGTGTATTTCAGATTAAGCACTGCTTCATTGGTGAGAGACACATTTTATTAAGTATTTCACAGAGTTCACATAGAAAACGGTCTTTCAGTGCTTAGGTGTGCCGAAACACCGGACAGCATTGTAAATGTATAGTGATTGCAGGATAAAAAGTTCTTCAGGTAGACAAAAACGGGCACTTTTGTCCTTTTTCAAATATCATGCTTCTGTTTTTCTGCTAGATATGCCTTGATGTGAATGTTCAGCAATATCATATTCATGATTGAACATATGCAGATAGTAATTTTTGAAAGGTCACAAATTATATAGGGAAAAAACTTTTTTTTTCATGTATAAAGTCATTTTTTTCAGAACGAAGATAGCGGTAATAAAAACCTGGTCACTACTAATTATAATGCAAGCAAATTAAAAAAAAAAAATTCACATGTAATACAACTGTTGCTCCTAATTTTGTTTTTGTATTATAATGTTTTAATAATAAATAAATGAATGTTTAACCTTCAGACTACCGATTAATTTTTGACAAAAAACATGTTGAGTGGGTACACGTTTATAATTTTATTATAATACATAAAATGAAGTTCATATTTGAATCAGTAAGTAGAGTCGAGTCGGGTAATTCCGTACAGTCGGCTAACTCCATACATCCAAATAAAACATGTTATACATTCTACGACTTTGTGTTTTCATTACCCAGTATATTTTTACGTAATTTTAAAATAATTTCCGGGACATTTCCAGCTATTTATATCCATATTTACAATTAGCTGGATGTGTTGCACACTGATTGGCTGATCGTTCTTCCCGCGACACAGCTGAATAACCCACCCTTGACAAGAACGGCACCAAAGTTGATATCCACTACACCGGTTATTTAATGTGTAATACACGTATCCTGAATAATTCGTGAATATCGAGTATTAAGATATTAAACATTAATAATATTTTTGAAGTTAATAAATGTTATACATGTTCAATTTTTGTTATAAAAACTAAAAAAATTTACACATAAAAAGTGTACGGAGTTCGCCTCCATCATTTTATGACACCTTTATAGCTGCGGCAAATTCTGTACAGACACCCAGAAACCAAAATTATGCTCACATAGGTGAATGGCCTACCTGTTAATGTGGGTTTTTTTCAGAATTTAAAAAAATTTGTTTAGTTAAACTGTTTCTCTCCGTGTAGTAAATATACTACTTTTAAAGCCAATTGTAGTCTTATTTATTAAACTATACCAAGGTGCGGGACCAGGGTTTAGAGGGGGTCTGGACTCGCGACAAAACGTTTTTTTTTTTCCATTTATTTGAAAGGGCCTAACAACCCAGTCCTCGGTCGCTCCCAGGCTGCAATGTTCAGTTCCCTTCGAGCACCACAACTATAGAAAGCATATATAGAATTAGGAACCCTCTGCCAATTAAACAACCTCAGATTACAAACAAATCAAAGCCCGTCCTAGTAAAAACAGAAAAAACAACAACAAAAATCCAAAATAAACTAAACGAATTACTGTCTGCAGACAATGTTTATTTTTTTATTCCTTTACCATGACAAAGCTTGACCCACCTATACCCTACAATTGCGTAACCAGCAGGAACTCCCAACACCACACATACCTTCTATATCTACAATACCCGAAAGGAACCGCAACAACTCCCAAAAGACCGAAAACCATGTCATTAGGCCCGTTATTAAAGTGCTAATGTACAAGATTTTGACGTGTATATAGCCAATCCTCCTGCCAAAAAAAAATCCAGGATCCGAGCCTGAAACCATTACATCTGTCATTATCAAATGCATTCCAAATATATATCGACTTGGTGAGATTTTATTCATAGCTACCCAACTGTACCACAGTGTACGATCTTACCCGAAGTGATGTACGAAATTACCCGCCTGGTGTACGACATTACCCGCTTCCAACATTAGACAGTAAACCGTTTGTAAACAATTTTTAAACGGAGCATACTCAAAACATTCAACATTTTACACATCACAAAAGGGAGATCACTGAATATTAGTATTGTTCAGGCATACCATCTGTCTGCAGTGTGCTGTACACAAACTTCCATCCAAACCTGTACGGGATTACCCGACTCGACTCTATTATTATCGTGTTTGTTTCTAATTTTTATGATATTTTAGATCAGTTAATATTGATTAAAATTAGGTGAAAAATTAAAGAAGTTGCGTTTACTTACAGGCATTTGTGGCCAGCTGTCCAGTATTTATGTCCCATTATATGCAAACAGTGTTTTCTTTTCCCCAGAATGTTTTTTAAAAACGAACTACGATTCATATACCAATATTTGGTGATTTTTGTTGTGAGTAAAATGATCAAATTTATGATCAAATTAGCTGTCACAATCAGCTATTCATCCCTAAAAATGACAGCGACGTGCCGCCATTGTTGTCAAGCGAAAATACTTGCCGAAAACTTTTTGAACTCAAAATTCCAAGGTATTTTACATTGAAAAACAATAAACAAAAGCCACCATCTTGTCAAGAAATCTATTTGCTGTATTATACATTCGTTTCCGGTGAGTGCCGTGTGCAAAACAGTGGGAAGTATGAATTGGTGAATGCACTGTATACAGTGTACAGTATGTCGACTGGCGTGACTTCGTGTGAGATATTTCGCCTGCAGTAGTCAGAAGGTTAACTACACCCCAGCATGATGTTTTAATAATGACATTGCCAACTGTTATTACCGATTTCACTTATTCCGAATATTCATCGCAACAACTGGTGCTCGATAATGAGTACATTGCACAGATTCATAACGGTGCATAGTTGATGTTATTTACTTTAGAATTCCTGTCAGCGTTACACATGTGATGTCACACAAATGTTCATAGCAGCTTTTGCATCATAACATTTAGAAGAACACTCATTTTGCTTTAGAAAAGATCCAGTGGTGATATTTTAAAAGTAAGAACATTCAACTAAACAACAAGAAGTAGAATGTGATTATGAAAATAGATTCATGGAGAATCCCCAGAATGTCCGACACATTAATGCTGGTTTTAGTGTCACAAATGGATTTAATTAGCCAGTCAAATTTCTCGTTATATGCAAATTGAATTCAAAGTAAATTTGGCGACTGTGTAAATGATGTTGATGATAACAACAAGCATCAAATGTGATCCCAGTATTGCAGTTGTATATTTATTAACAAATTTGGCTTCACAAAATTTAAAATAAGTAATTATACAGCCTGTTTGTTTGCAATAAAAAACAGCTAATTATTATTGTTTGTTTGCAGGGATTTTTGTCATCTGTGGCTTGTCAGAATGCTATCAACAACACCTGGAAACATGGCCTCCTATCCACATGGAAGTTTGTAAGTTTTTCTATTAACCACACAGTTATTGTAATACTCAATAAAATAACTGTGGGGTATTGGACTGCATTTATTTATTATCTCCCACTAGCAAATAAAGATTTATAAAAGACAATATATATGTTAATGTACATGTACAGGGTGCATACCACCAAATCAAATCCCACAGATGACAATAGTAACACGTGACTAAAACTCATACGATCGACATAAACACCACAGATATAAATACTACCACCCCTCTCCCTTAAAGTGAATCAGAAAGAATTGGGGGTGATTTGAAGCTGTTGATTTCAGAGATATGACTATCCTAGTTCCGCACTAAATTTGAGTACTTTTTTCACAAGTCTTCCATACATGTTTCAAGCACAAGGTTACTTGGCACAGTGGTACTAAATGAAATAAAATTTCATACATTTTACCACAAACACACTCACATTTATTGCCAAGGACAATACTTGTGATATTAACTGCTCTATCAAAAGATGGGTGCACCTTGAACTTTGACCCAGCCAGAAGTTATTTGGTTTAGTACCTACAGTCGTTTAATGTTGTTTTATGTTTGTTTTTTATATCAGGTACTGCTGGCAACAATATTTCCTCCATTCATTGCTATACTTGATGTTAGTCTGTTGGGATCTAAAAAGATTTCATGTCTCCAGAAAATACGGACGTTTTACAAAGCTCCAATTACAAAGTTTACTTACTACACGGTAAGAAACCAGAGTATTTGTCTTCATTTCTTGAGTGTGTAGTTACTATTAAGACTTCTAAAAATGTTATTTTATAACTAAAGTCTGAACCACATTGTTAACAACTACGATAAATTATTCTCCTACCTGTTAGATTTGCCCCACATTTTGTCCAGACAGAAATCTTGAAAAAAACATTACAGTGACACAGATTCCACATATTAAGGTTGACAACTGTCACTTTTCGCACCCTTGTTTTGGTTTCATACACAATAAATATAGCATATCTTAAATTACCGTAATTTCACTTGAAATCCATTTTTCGTAAAAGTTACAATGTTTTATATATAATCGCAAGATAATAATTCAGGTGCATTAGTAATGTTCAAACAAAAAAGTTTCATTAGCAATTTTGGAATGGAATTTTTCCAGCATTCTTAAAACGAAAACATGTACCCAGTTTATGGTTATTGTAAGGAGATTCAAACATTGTCTTCATTGGAATTCTGATGTCATTCAAATTCAAAATTGGCTATATTATTACAATGCTTCGCCGCAATAACATAAAAACTGGCCTACTAACCTTGACCCCTGTCAAATTTCTATAAGCAGACAATGCTGTTTACAGGTCGGTATTTTTTTATTTTTCATAATTCTGGACAAAATATTAATCTTCTGCAGTGCTATCAAGTCTCACGCATTCGGCGTGAGACTCATGCATTTGAACATCATGTCACGCTTTCACACTGGTACATGATTTTTTCACGCATTTTAAACATTATAGCAAAACAAAAATTATACATATATATTTTGTGTTGTTCATTCGATCTCGACGACTGACAAACAAGCCTGCAAATGCCGGCCGGCCCGGTTAAGCATCATAAGGCAGTAAAATCATATAATAGGTGTCCATGTTGTGTATTGGTCAGAATCTTGAACCTTGACCAATTGTCAGCGCACTTATTTCCCGCGCCGGTTTATTCGGATTCACGATGTCGGATTCCACCAGACAAAATCTCACTCCTTGCGAAAGTTCCAACTTGACAGCTCTGCTTCTGACTACTGCAGGCGAGATATCTCGTCCGACGTCACGCCAGTCAATATACTGTACACTATACAGTGCATTTCCGAATTCATATTTCCTTACGACACTCACCGGATGCGATATATTAACAGGAAACGAAAGACAACTCAGCTTCCTATGTCTTTAGATGTAAGTTTTTCAAAGGAAAATACCTTGGAATATTTAGTTGACAACAATTATAAACTTTATTATAAATTATAAACGTGGTTTTTGTCAAAAATTAATCCAGTAGTCTAAAGGTTAATTTTAAGTTTTAAAAGATGAAAGAAATAAAAAGTACCTTTTGTCAAATATATCATGTAAAAAAATTACCATTGGATATGTTTTATTTATTGTGTGTGAAGCCAAAACAAGGGTCCGAAAAGTGACTGTCATTGACCCTAGGTGATAACTATGTCACCTATATGAAATACTCTCCAAGAGGGGTGAAAGGATATGATTTAATTGAACAACGTCATAACGTGTTATGATATAAAAACAAACATGATGACATATTATTTATGTCACATACTTCGGAGGTTTCCACCTCTCTTGAAGAGTATTCCATAAAAAAGTAAAATGGCAGATGGTGAAAAATCGCATGCTTTTTGTCCTAATAGATCTTTGTGAAGTCGAGATAGACGACATGTTTATCATCTAGTATATGGAATTTGTGTCATTGTAATGGGTTTTTTTCATGATTTCTGTCTGGACAAAATGGGTGTAAACTTTATTATTAATTAAAGGTAAGATAATAATTTATCGTAGATGTAACAATGTTGTTCAGACTTTAGTGTTTGTTAAAATTCACTATTCTGTTGGAACAGTGGTAAAAAAACTAAATTTTGACCCCTGTAGGCACTGGAAGATGCCAAAATGGAGTTGGAGGGGTCAGTATTATATTAAATTGCCGATGTATTACCTTCAGAATTGGTGGGCCAATGCCCATCCAGCCCATTTGATTGCAATGCTTGTGTTTTGTACATTGAATTACACTAAATTTCCTCTGAAGTCAGTTTTTTTGACAAAAGTCTTTGTATTCACCATTCGCTCTGTCTAACCTGTGAATTAAGGAAACTGGATTGATTTACATATAAGTGGATACTTTCAAATTGTTTTGTAAAACTATTTAATCTGCAATATTTAAACTAAATTTACTTCTTACTTCAAAATTGGTTTGTAACATTGGAAAAGGTATTTAAATGAATCTTTTTCATTTTTATCAATACACAGTCTGTTTTTGGAAGTCACAACAATCTGTTTTGGCACATTATTTGTTATATAATTATAATTATTTTTAAAAATAAATAATAATAAAATATAAAATGATTGATGGGTTGGATTGAAGCAAACAAATTAGTTTCCAAGAAATAAGTAAACATTTGCTGTAATTATTGGCTGAATCTTTGTGGTTGGTTTTGTGCTCATTGCTACTTGTTACTATAATGTCATGAGATACGTATTCTAATTTGAAACTTGTTTTCATGTATCTTTTCAGTTTCTTTATACCGTATTTCTTTGCCTGTTCACCTACATGGTTCTAGTTGATTTCAAGAGCTCGCCGTCGTCTGTGGAATATGTCTGTATTGTGTGGGTGCTGTCATTCTTTGTGGGGGAGATTCACACGGTGAGTACAACATCTAGTCTCAGGGCAGTGATGGGGAACCAAAGTGATAACTACACTCAAACAGTGATGTCTCATTGAGCCATTAACAGTTATCTTCTTGAAAATTGATGCTTGCTCAACCCATTGGGCAAATAACTTAAGCACACTGCCCATCACAGAGTTACTTGCCTTCCAGTTTGGATCCTTGGTGCCCAAGTGAATAAATGTATTGTTATAATTCCTTTTATATTTAAGTTTTAATATAAAGTCTGGAAATAATATATTTATTTAAAATACAAACATTACCTGCTATTTAATTATTAATGATATAAAAAAAATAGAACACTTTTTAAAAATATTAAATGTTTTGGTTATTAATTTTGTCCACCAAACGTTGAATTTTTTTTTTTTTATCTTAGTTTATTATTTCATAGTTTTAACATTTAAAAAACACTAATTGCATAAGCATTTGCATGCAGTAGTAAATAGATTTAAGTTCTCATTGATTAATTGGTGTAAACTAAAATAATTCTCCAATTACTAGCACTACGGTGCTTAAACCTTAATTGCATAGTAGTACAAAGTAAATTATCATCATCATACCAAAAGATTTCTTATTTTAATTTGGCATTTGACAGACAATTCTTTGCAATTGACAATTATCCATAACAGTAGGGGTGTTGGATCAAAGTAAAGATCGATAGGTAAGGTGAGGATTGGTGCTCATTTAATGAGTGTTTTATGTTCAAAGTAAAGATCGATAGGTGAGGTGAAGATTGGTACTGATGTAATGAGTGTTTTATGTTCAAAGTAAAGATCGATAGGTGAGGTGAGGATTGTAATGAGTGTTTTATGTTCAAAGTAAAGATCGATAGGTGAGGTGAGGATTGGTGCTGATGTAATGAGTGTTTTATGTTCAAAGTAAAGATCGATAGGTGAGGTGAGGATTGGTGCTGATGTAATGAGTGTTTTATGTTCAAAGTAAAGATCGATAGGTGAGGTGAGGATTGGTGCTGATGTAATGAGTGTTTTATGTTCAAAGTAAAGATCGATAGGTGAGGTGAGGATTGGTGCTGATGTAATGAGTGTTTTATGTTCAAAGTAAAGATCGATAGGTGAGGTGAGGATTGGTGCTGATGTAATGAGTGTTTTATGTTCAAAGTAAAGATCGATAGGTGAGGTGAGGATTGGTGCTGATGTAATGAGTGTTTTATGTTCAAAGTAAAGATCGATAGGTGAGGTGAGGATTGGTGCTGATGTAATGAGTGTTTTATGATCAAAGTAAAGATCGATAGGTGAGGTGAGGATTGGTGCTGATGTAATGAGTGTTTTATGTTCAAAGTAAAGATCGATAGGTGAGGTGAGAATTGGTGCTGATGTAATGAGTGTTTTATGTTCAAAGTAAAGATCGATAGGTGAGGTGAGGATTGGTGCTGATGTAATGAGTGTTTTATGTTCAAAGTAAAGATCGATAGGTGAGGTGAGGATTGGTGCTGATGTAATGAGTGTTTTATGTTCAAAGTAAAGATCGATAGGTGAGGTGAGGATTGGTGCTGATGTAATGAGTGTTTTATGTTCAAAGTAAAGATCGATAGGTGAGGTGAGGATTGGTGCTGATGTAATGAGTGTTTTATGTTCAAAGTAAAGATCGATAGGTGAGGTGAGGATTGGTGCTGATGTAATGAGTGTTTTATGTTCAAAGTAAAGATCGATAGGTGAGGTGAGGATTGGTGCTGATGTAATGAGTGTTTTATGTTCAAAGTAAAGATCGATAGGTGAGGTGAGGATTGGTGCTGATGTAATGAGTGTTTTATGTTCAAAGTAAAGATCGATAGGTGAGGTGAGAATTGGTGCTGATGTAATGAGTGTTTTATGTTCAAAGTAAAGATCGATAGGTGAGGTGAGGATTGGTGCTGATGTAATGAGTGTTTTATGTTCAAAGTAAAGATCGATAGGTGAGGTGAGGATTGGTGCTGATGTAATGAGTGTTTTATGTTCAAAGTAAAGATCGATAGGTGAGGTGAGGATTGGTGCTGATGTAATGAGTGTTTTATGTTCAAAGTAAAGATCGATAGGTGAGGTGAGGATTGGTGCTGATGTAATGAGTGTTTTATGTTCAAAGTAAAGATCGATAGGTGAGGTGAGGATTGGTGCTGATGTAATGAGTGTTTTATGTTCAAAGTAAAGATCGATAGGTGAGGTGAGGATTGGTGCTGATGTAATGAGTGTTTTATGTTCAAAGTAAAGATCGATAGGTGAGGTGAGGATTGGTGCTGATGTAATGAGTGTTTTATGTTCAAAGTAAAGATCGATAGGTGAGGTGAGGATTGGTGCTGATGTAATGAGTGTTTTATGTTCAAAGTAAAGATCGATAGGTGAGGTGAGGATTGGTGCTGATGTAATGAGTGTTTTATGTTCAAAGTAAAGATCGATAGGTGAGGTGAGGGTGCTGATGTAATGAGTGTTTTATGTTCAAAGTAAAGATCGATAGGTGAGGTGAGGATTGGTGCTGATGTAATGAGTGTTTTATGTTCAAAGTAAAGATCGATAGGTGAGGTGAGGATTGGTGCTGATGTAATGAGTGTTTTATGTTCAAAGTAAAGATCGATAGGTGAGGTGAGGATTGGTGCTGATGTAATGAGTGTTTTATGTTCAAAGTTAAGATCGATAGGTGAGGTGAGGATTGGTGCTGATGTAATGAGTGTTTTATGTTCAAAGTAAAGATCGATAGGTGAGGTGAAGATTGTAATGAGTGTTTTATGTTCAAAGTAAAGATCGATAGGTGAGGTGAGGATTGGTGCTGATGTAATGAGTGTTTTATGTTCAAAGTAAAGATCGATAGGTGAGGTGAGGATTGGTGCTGATGTAATGAGTGTTTTATGTTCAAAGTAAAGATCGATAGGTGAGGTGAGGATTGGTGCTGATGTAATGAGTGTTTTATGTTCAAAGTAAAGATCGATAGGTGAGGTGAGGATTGGTGCTGATGTAATGAGTGTTTTATGTTCAAAGGCACTTAGTTGCATCACCAAAGCAGGTTCTGGTTGTGTGAATGAAATCCCTGTTGGTAATTTTATTGCAGTTCTTTACCACAAGAAATTAAATATTAGCCAAACAATATACTTGTTGCTTATGAAACAAAGACATTTTAAACATTTTTAGTGACACCTGTGCTTTGGATTAAAATCATGGTAATGGTAACTACTTACACCTCTGCCATTGCCCATTAGCTAAGACCCTGAAAACTACCGGGTAATACATTTTGTTCAAGCCAGAATCCATTGATAGGCTTCATAATGTGTTTTTTCCTGCAGTTCCTGGCATTTCCATACCCCACAGCATGGGGTAAGATACGAGATTGGTACGGCTTCTTGAATAGACTGGACTTCTTCAACCTCATACTGGTTTTTGCTGGTTTTCTGCTGCGCTGGAGTTCTAAATACTATGTTTATGCCAAGACAGTGTACTGTGTTAATGTCATTGTGTTCTTCTTGAGAATCATGAAGCTCTATACAGCAAACAGCAGGCTAGGACCAAAGCTCTACATGATCATGAAAATGGTAAGTCATCATGTTACTTAAAATTGTTTCATTCTGCCTTAAAGTCACTGACCCCAGTTTTTGAAGTACATACTTTCCTCTATTTCACATAAAATGCATTTCAAGACCAACATGACCAGAAATATATTGGATTTGCAAATATGACTGTGTAAGACAGGACTAAAATTAACATTGTTACTAGACATTTAGACAAGATATAGACTTGTTTCAAACATGCGTTTATTTGATGGGTTAGCCTGTTACATTATGCGAAGGTGAAGGCACTGTATGGTTTTATTTAATGCAAATGTAACTGACTAAACTTATCACTTTTAAAAATGATTTTAGCAAATATTTTGGAAAGATTGGGTGTGATATGACTGGCTGAAGTAAGTGACTTGTAAGCTATAAGAAGCTTTTGCTGCATCTCAGCAAAGCAGAAGATCTGTGGCGAGATGTTGGCATGTGCACCCCTGAACATTGAAGTGCCATGAAAATAGAGTTTTTAACATATCAATAAAATGAATATACATTTTTAATGTAATAGTTGGACCGGCCATTTGTTCCATAATACATGTTAGTGTACTTTGTATGTGCCATTTTAAAAATATTACACCCCTCCTAGGAACATTCTGCATTTAACCATGCAACCATTCAAGTTTGTTTTAACAACACCACTAGAACACATTGATTAATTAATCATCATAATTCTGACACGTAGTCATCAGAGGAAACCTGCTACATTTTTTTCTAATGCAACAAGGGATCTATTAATATATGCACTTTCCCACAGACAGGAAAGAACATACCATGGCCTTTGACCAGTTGTGGTGCACTGGTTAGAATGAGCACTAGCTCAACTGACTGAACTAAATCCCAACACCCCACCCCCACCACACCCCTTTAAGTGTATAAATATACTATATATTAACTTTTAAACTTTAAAAAATTGTTATTTTAATTTTCAATTGTTTGGTTATAAATACCAAAAGATTTGAAAATAATAAATCAAATATGACAACATTGGCCAACTTTACAATTAAAGATTAACTTTCACATTTGGATTGAGGGTGGAGATGAGATGAAACCTACATGTATTTATAATTATTATTTCCCTTTTGGAGGAAAATAACGCAGATATATATTCTTCAATTATACATCCCCATTTGGGTCTCACATTATGGCGATCTATTAACTATTGTATTCTTGAATCTTGAATATATTGTACTTTCTTGATTGTGATGTTTAAACCAATTTATCTTTCTTAATTTATAAAAAGAATACATTTTGTTAACATTTTGGCTTGTTTTGTGTTTTGTTTCAAGAATACGGATCTCCCGTTTAAGGCCTCATTTATTCCCTTCCCATAGCAGTTGACATCTAAAAAATAGCATATTATTGACTAGGAGTCATAAATCTATAAAAATATGTATGACATTCTGACATTTATTAGGGGGCCAGAAATGACCCTTTATCATACCATCATTAAGTTAACTCTTCTCTTGTAGTACTCTATTTTTAGTCAGGGAGTGAAGTTCATATTTTGATGATATTGGGTTAAACAGGTCTTTTAGGTTTTGAGTAGTCAGTCCATCTGGTGTTTTATAAACAAGAATGGCTTTTGATATTCAACTATTAATTCTGTTTAATAAATTAGCCACGTTAGTTGATGAAAACATAAATCTGTTGGATCATCAGGTGATTTATCAAAAATAACGTGTGCTGTTCTTTTGTGTAATTTGTTTATTCTTTCTAAGTCAAAAATACTAATTATTACTTTCATTTTGATATAACGACTCATTATCAACAACTTAATAATATTATGTTTAAATTGTATTACCAGATGTAGTAGTATTTTATATGTATCTCTCTTTATTTTAAGGTCAAAAGTTTATAAAAATATTATTTCTTTTTTTGTTTTCAGTTGGAAGAGTTGATATCATTTATCATGGTTCTTGCAATTTTTCTCTTGGCCTATGGTGTCTCAAGTCAAGGTTTGCTGTATCCACAACGCACACCAAGCTGGATTATTGTCAAAGACATTCTTTACTATCCCTACTGGCAGCTGTATGGTGAACTCTTCTTAGAAGAAATAGAATGTAAGTTTAGGTGCATGTATGTAAGATATTGTTTTATTTACGTTCCAGACAAAAATGAGTGTCAAGTGGTTTTTAGGGACATGTGGATGTATAACTGTAAGGGAAACGATGTGTGTTTTAACACTGGTTTCTGTTATCTTTTGATATTTACAATTTTCTCTTAAAGTAGTTTAACATTAACTGCTTAATTGTTTCTTTTCAAATCACAATATACATATAACCTGTTCAGTATCTTTTACTTTATCAGTAAGGAAGATCATCACATGAATCAAATCATGACCTCTGAACATGGCATTGTCAGACAAAAACCAAAACATCCACTTTTAATACATATTTGTGTGTGTGTGTGTGTGTGTGTGTGTCTGTCAGTGTGTGTGTGTGTGTGTGTGTGTGTGTGTGTGTGTGAATCCTATGGATATTTATTATGTTTAAAGTAGGAGGCAAGTATTTGTAATTAATATGTTATGAAATTGAAATATTTCCTGTCGAAAGTAACTGCAGCTTATTTTGTTATTTATCTTTATATGCATGTATGTTTGAGAATACAGTGAAACATTACATCACGGTCTGCAATTTTTATGTAATTAATTTCCAATAAAATTAATATTATTTTGTAACTAGATGGCGAAAATGTGTTGGTATATGTGCACGTAACTACATGTATGTATTAAAAATAATTAATATGTAATTATCCAAGATGTCTAAAACAAATGTAAATAAATCATTATTGGCAGTATTTGGTAAAGCTGTGGCTTTAATACAATATATATTTGATATACATGAATATGGTAGTTATATGACAAATGATATATATTTGATATACATGAATATGGTATCTATATGACAAATGATATATCGCAGAGGTCACCTAACAGACTTTGGCAAACAGATATTTATATATTTATATATAGATAATAGAGATCATAGACACAGCAAATTCCACCAAACTGATCATCAGGGGATTAAAAATACCCTGACGAACAGCCCCAGAAAATTGGGTAATGACACTGTGCCCAATACTAAACTACTGAGCCAGTAGAAACACACACTGCATGTCTAGCTTCTAGGAAACACACACTGCATGCCTAGCTTCTAGGAAATGCACACTGTTTGCCTAGCTTCTAGGAAACACACTGCATGCCTATCTTCTAGGAAATGCACACTGTTTGCCTAGCTTCTAGGAAACACACACTGCATGCCTAGCTTCTAGGAAATGCACACTGTTTGCCTAGCTTCTAGGAAACACACTGCATGCCTATCTTCTAGGAAATACACACTGCACGCCTAGCTTCTAGGAAACACACACTGCATGCCTAGCTTCTAGGAAATGCACACTGTTTGCCTAGCTTCTAGGAAACACACTGCATGCCTATCTTCTAGGAAATACACACTGCACGCCTAGCTTCTAGGAAACACACACTGCACGCCTAGCTTCTAGGAAAGATTCTAGTGCACCCTGCAAGGCATTTAGGAATACACTGTTACCCAAAGGTTCAAGTGTGCCCCATCATGGCATATGAAGGTGTTGTTCAATTCAATACCATTCCCTTCAGAACACGCCACTGGTTTTCAACTTTCACTCTTAGCTGAAGGCCTGGAAATAATGTTTTGGTGGTGCTTGTCAAAATGACCTGTCATAAATGAAAATGTGCCTTTATTAATCATGTACTGTTACAATATACATGCACATACAAGTTTACGTGATACAGTGAATCTCCTCTAAACAAAATCCTAAACCCATGGGCCAGATTTGGGCCCAGGTAAGAGGGTTTTGGATTGAGGTAAAAGTCTTTGTTGTATTCTGTTCACTATAAAATATGGTAAAAGTAATGAACCTGTCAAATAACAACTACAATCAACTGTAGATAAAATGATTCAATTTATAAGCACTTGGCTTGGGAGGTGAGGTGCGTTTTCATCATCAAACAAGTGGACGTTTTGTCGGACTTTGACATTTTGCAATTTCATTTAAAAATGAAATACAGTAGACATCTTTCCACAAATCCAAGCCGAATAATTTATTTGGTTAAATACACGTTAAAAACTTACGAAATAAAAAATAAAATTCATACCTTAGTGTGACAACTAATCCGGAGCCTTGTCCAGTGTAATATTCTGCCTTAAATCATAAATGGTGACTGCTACCTGCAGGACCGAGCGGGTTCAGAGGTACAATTTACATTAAATAAACACAATTGAACTAGATGATTCATCCACTGTTCAGTTTTAAATGGTAGGTCTAAACATTCATGTTAAAGGACGTGTTTGTCGTTGAGCCATTCACAACACATATGGCTTCCTTGGAAAAATATGAAGGTGTTCTAGTAACAGTTCAAGTATAAGCAAGTGCATGATATGGTAAAACAAATATATGTCTGTGTTTTGCTCTGTTCATACCTCCCAATTTTAAGAACTTTTGAAATACATGAACACTTTCCCTTTGGGTGCCAAACATTGTAGTGGAACAGGTTGGAAAACCTTTGATGAGCAATATCAATTGAGAAAAAGCCCTGAATCTAGCAAGCTCTTGGAGGGCTATTGACTCCGAGCTTTGGCTTTTGCACATGCATTCATCATCAGTTTTTCCTTTGATTTTTGTGAATTGGGGCCTACTAATTATATCATTGGTAATGTGATTTTTTTTTTTTTTTTAAATAGTGTTCAGATACTGTGTTCAATTTAATTTATGATCAAAATCAGCCAGCAAATGTTTACAACCATGCCAGCTTATGTTGTGAAGAGATAATGTGAGTTGCATGATGTCAAGGAACCTCTAAAGCAATGAATATAGTAATGCAGGCTTTGACCTCCATGTTAGCTTATTTATGTTTGTTTATTAATATACATCATTTAATATAGTTTTTTAATTAATTTATTTATATTTTTATTATTATTATTATTTTTTAAATTAATTAATGTTTTAGTTTTTTTTTAATTATTATTTTAATTTTTTTTTACTTCAACATAGGCTTTCTGTCGTTGAAATTAAAGTATGATATTATGATTAATAATATAAAATAGGATGTTGTGACCGCAGGCCAACACACATTTATAAAAGGCCTGTTAAAATCCATAAATTGTGCAGAAACAACCATAGTTAATTCACTGCACACAGCACAATAGCAGTTTAGCCACAATGCCTCAAAAAAACATGTAACAAATTTTCTTTCAAACTTTACAGGATACAAGTACCATTTCTTCTCAAGTTTTAAAAGGAAGCACATCTGTGCATGCTTTAAAAAAACCCTGAACTAAACCATATATATGTAACTATATACAGAGCAGAAAACAAAAAAAGCCACTTGAATGTATAATTAAATTTAAGATAAAAACTTAAATTCTATTATATATATTGGGTGATTTAAAAAATGTCCCACACTTTGAAGTTGAATAGCCTTTTGTGTTACACACCATTTCAAAAGTAATCCAGGTATCAAAATTATTTTCTTTTAATCACCTAATATATAATATATATATATATACATGTACATATATATATGTTTAATTTTAGCGGACTCTGCATGTCATGATACTATGGCGAATCTAACCGAGGTCACACCATACAACACCACCTGTCGAACATACAACTGGCTGGTGCCCATACTACTGGCAATTTATCTCATGATAGGAAATATTTTGCTGCTCAACTTGCTGATTGCCATTTTCAGGTATTAACTGTAACAGTATTGATGATAAATGTTATTCCATTAGAAGTGTGTTATCAGCTGAAAGCTAGTGAAGTGCAGTGATGAATTCATATTGATGAAAGTAACAACAATTTGACTCATTGATATAGCTTTATTGGTGTCTTTTGATAACATGTTACAGGGACTGATCCAGGCATTGTACGGTACTGAACATCGGCACCTTTCCAACAACTGTTTTAGTAAAATATTTTACACTGTAAAACAGTTTTAGTAATATATTTTACACTGTAAAACTGTTTATGGGTACATGCATCTTTGACATTGTAAAACTGTTTCAGTTATATATGTGACCATGTCAAGCTGTTAGTTTCCACCCTGTATTTGAAACAGTAGTAATCTGTTTCAGTCATGCATTTCAGAGTTCGACAAATCCGCTAGCCCGACAACCGTGGCTAGTGGTTTTTAAGCTCGGGCTAGCCCCTCCTTATCGCTCAGTCATGTGTTTTTGGGGTTTTTTCTCTCGGCTGAAATTTCGTTTAATAAATTTGATTGTGACATTTTTCATAGAATAATATCAACAACGCAATCAGTATATAATAATAATCTACTTGAATTAGGTCTGCAAACTGCAGTAACATACTATCTCTATATTGTCACAATTACAGCATGCATTGTTTACTTTTCTCTTTCAAGTTTCTGGCTCAGGAAATAAGTCTAATGACATGCGTGTTTTGATTGGTTGGATAAGTCATGCGTGTTTTGATTGGTTGGATAAGTCATGTGGTAGTTAATCTCGCACATATGTTTTAGGCTAAGAACTTGGAAATCACAAGTCGCGACAACAGGTTAATCTCAATCAAGTAAACCCCAGCCATGCTTTGAATTTCAGTGTTTGTTTTATTTATCTATTGTTTTCTAATTTAACACTTCGCTTACATGTGGTTATCGGCAATCAGGAAAACAATTTACTTTAATGGTATCTGCACATGCAATGACTCAGCTTGGCCTATTACGTGTGACTGTGTAGAGGTTTGGATAATATGTCACAGCCGCCCATACAAGATAATACCTTTTTTGTTCATCAATTAACAACGGATTAGATGTCGCCGTTATATTCTTTTGACAACGGTCTAACACGGGATGATGCCCTGTATTTGAGCAATTGGCATCACTCTTCCTGGCGACACAAATAGTAGGCCCTAAATGTATGACCCACCTAGACTGGATTGGTCGTGAAGCCCACCCCGATCATAACCTTTTCCTCCAGGGTCAAGTAAGGTTAAGAATAAGAGTTCATTATATTATTGAATTTATAAGGCCCAGTCAAAAATTGTCTACTAATAATATATTTATCTCAATAGCACATATAGATACCAACCATGAGTTTGCTCAATTATTTTTCCCGGGTTGGGGGGAGAGGGGGAGGGCAAAAGTGAAAACGGGACAATGAAGATGGATCACACTTGACAAAAGACCAAACGTACGACATGACAAAGAACTGTTACAAAAATTATATAAAAATCCAGTTATAATTGATCAGGAATTTGGGCTAGTGCTTTATCTTGGTGGGCTAGTGGTTTTCACAAACCCACTAGCCCTGTGGCTTAGTGACTTTTCAAAATATTTGTCATACTCTGATGCATTTGACACAGTAGTGATCTGTTTCAGTCATGTATTTGACACAGTAGTGATCTGTTTCAGTCATGTATTTGACGCAGTAGAAATCTGTTTCAGTCATGTGTTTGACATAGTAGTGATCTATTTCAGTCATGTGTTTGACACAGTAGTGATCTGTTTCAGCCATGTGTTTGACACAGTAGTGATCTGTTTGAGTCATATGTTTGACACAGTAGTGATCTGTTTGAGTCATGTGTTTGACACAGTAGTGATCTGTTTGAGTCATGTGTTTGACACAGTAGTGATGTGTTTCAGCCATGTGTTTGACACCGTGGAGAAGAATGCGATCGAGATCTGGAAGTATCAGATGTATTACCTGGTGATGGAGTATGATGTGAAGACGAGTCTCTTTCCACCGTTCAGTCTCTTTGTCCACGTCTACCTGCTCATCAAATGGATCTTCAGAAGAACATGCTGCAAGAAAACTAAACAGGGTATAACAACAAACAGAGAGTCTAGTTTCACAGTCTAGTGTAAACAAAAGCAAAAAAGAGTATTTTTTCAGTCTTATATAAACACATTCAGTACTAGTTGACTAGTTCCCCATGAAAAGAACAGTGTATATATAGACAAAGCAACTTGTAAAGAAAATGGGAACAATTATAATTCAATACTTTATAAGTATTCCAAAAGAACAAATGTGATAGTCCTGCAGCAGAGGCTGAAAAAAAGCCTTTAAGTTAGTTTTTGAATAACCGCGGGGCCGGAAGTATAACATATGTCATTATTTCGTTCTTTCTTTCTTTCATTCATTCATTCATTCATTCATGTATTCATTTTTAATTCATTCATGATTTGGTGTTATAGTTGTGGTAAGGTGTGAGTGCTATAATGACAGCAATGCTTACTCAATGAGCAATCAATTGATCAATTGACAATACATGTATATACTTCATCTTGATTTATCACTTTAGAACAGTTACAATTTTAGGTTAAATTTTGTTTTAGTATTCTTCAAAACATGTCAACTAAACTTATCAACAAATTATTACATTTTCATGCCAAAAACACCTCCATTTTTGTCAGCCATTTTAACTGTTTGACAACCAATTATTTGACAGCATAACAAACCATTTTGATGAACTTACTGACTGCATAAACATCAGTTTTGACACAAAGATCATCTTTCTAAGTTCTAAAGATATACAATTTTAACGATGGATCTCGTTCACACCAACTTTAGAAAATATCACCTTATATTTTCATGAACTCTGCACACCAGAGATTAATTTCCACCATGGTGACAAATGTTATACTTCAAGCCCCGGTACACTTCACTTTTGGGGGTCTCTGCTGCAGAACTATTACAGGAATAATGTGTTAGGTATAGTGGTTTTACATTGATAGACTATAGCTCTAAATGTTATGTTTGTAATATTCAGGTGTGCAGTTTGAAAAATACCATCTGATGTATCTACAGCTGTTTGAAAAGGAAATGATGTCAAACTATCTGCGACGTATAAAATCAGGAGAACTCAATTCCATGGAAATGAAATTTAATAAATTACAGAAACGGTATGCTGTGTTGTTTTATAAGTGTTTCACTTGTAGCCGTGTTGAAAACATTAACAGGTAGTTTGCTGCTAGTGGGCCAGTGGTGGTGGACCACCAATGACTTCATCATTGGCCCACTGTCATGTTGAAACATTACCAGGTAGCATACTGGTGGTGGGTCAATGGTGGTGGACCACCGGTGACTTCATCATTGGCCCACTGTCATGTTGAAACATTACCAGGTAGCATGCTGGTGGTGGGCCAGTGGTGGTGGACCACCAGTGACTTCATCATTGGCCCACTGTCATGTTGAAACATTACCAGGTAGCATACTGGTGGTGGGTCAATGGTGGTGGACCACCGGTGACTTCATCAATGGCCCACTGTCATGTTGAAACATTACCAGGTAGCATGCTGGTGGTGGGCCAGTGGTGGTGGACCACCAGTGACTTCATCATTGGCCCACTGTCATGTTGAAACATTACCAGGTAGCATGCTGGTGGTGGGCCAGTGGTGGTGGACCACCAGTGACTTCATCATTGGCCCACTGTCATGTTGAAAACATTACCAGGTAGCATGCTGGTGGTGGACCACCAGTGACTTCATCATTGGCCCACTGTCATGTTGAAAACATTACCAGGTAGCATGCTGGTGGTGGACCACCAGTGACTTCATCATTGGCCCACTGTCATGTTGAAACATTACCAGGTAGCATGCTGGTGGTGGGTCAGTGGTGGTGAACCACCAGTGACTTCATCATTGGCCCACTGTCATGTTGAAAACATTACCAGGTAGCATGCTGGTGGTGGGCCAGTGGTGGTGGACCACCAGTGACTTCATCATTGGCCCACTGTCATGTTGAAACATTACCAGGTAGCATGCTGGTGGTGGGTCAGTGGTGGTGAACCACCAGTGACTTCATCATTGGCCCACTGTCATGTTGAAAACATTACCAGGTAGCATGCTGGTGGTGGACCACCAGTGACTTCATCATTGGCCCACTGTCATGTTGAAAACATTACCAGGTAGCATGCTGGTGGTGGACCACTAGTGACTTCATCATTGGCCCACTGTCATGTTGAAACATTACCAGGTAGCATGCTGGTGGTGGGTCAGTGGTGGTGAACCACCAGTGACTTCATCATTGGCCCACTGTCATGTTGAAAACATTACCAGGTAGCATGCTGGTGGTGGGCCAGTGGTGGTGGACCACCAGTGACTTCATCATTGGCCCACTGTCATGTTGAAACATTACCAGGTAGCATGCTGGTGGTGGGTCAGTGGTGGTGAACCACCAGTGACTTCATCATTGGCCCACTGTCATGTTGAAAACATTACCAGGTAGCATGCTGGTGGTGGACCACCAGTGACTTCATCATTGGCCCACTGTCATGTTGAAACATTACCAGGTAGCATGCTGGTGGTGGGTCAGTGGTGGTGAACCACCAGTGACTTCATCATTGGCCCACTGTCATGTTGAAAACATTACCAGGTAGCATGCTGGTGGTGGGCCAGTGGTGGTGGACCACCGGTGACTTCATCATTGGCCCACTGTCATGTTGAAACATTACCAGGTAGCATACTGGTGGTGGGCCAGTGGTGGTGGACCACCGGTGACTTCATCATTGGCCCACTGTCATGTTGAAAACATTACCAGGTAGCATACTGGTGGTGGGCCAGTGGTGGTGGACCACCGGTGACTTCATCATTGGCCCACTGTCATGTTGAAAACATTACCAGGTAGCATACTGGTGGTGGGCCAGTGGTGGTGGACCACCGGTGACTTCATCATTGGCCCACTGTCATGTTGAAAACATTACCAGGTAGCATACTGGTGGTGGGCCAGTGGTGGTGGACCACCGGTGACTTCATCATTGGCCCACTGTCATGTTTTGGTGGGCCAGTGGTGGTGGACCACCGGTGACTTCATCATTGGCCCACTGTCATGTTTTAAACAGAGAACCTAAATGACATGTTTTAAACGGAGAACCTAATGAAAATGTAAATTCTAAATTCAGCCTCTTTTTGTTTTCATTCACTATGACAAGCATAAATCAAAATATGCAGATCTTTGATGTAAAACACGTCAAGAGTTAAAAATAAAACAGTGTATATGACTGGGTTTTTTCAGTTCATAATTTCATAAAAATCAATAACCCATGGATAAACATAATTTTACAGTATGAAAAATTAAAAGGAAATTATGATTATTTTAAATGTTTATCCCATTATGTTAATATACTTATCTTTGTTTGACACCCAATAGCCAATCAGCATTTTTTTGGTGCTGGGGTGTCATAAACATTCATTCATCCATTCCTTCATTATCCCACTACTCCCTTTAGCTTTTTCCTTTGATTTCCACCTTGTTTTGTCCTGATCTGCAAGCTACTTCTATCCTTCAACTTCTTTGGCTGTTCAGCTTCACATCTCAGTCCTTGTCTTTCAGGTGCTTTTCTATAACAGCCATGCCACAAACCTGCCATTTATCCCATCAGCTGTTATTGTGGGCTTCATCTTAGAAACAAATTATTAACAACAAACATGCTGTCTTTTTGAAAAGGACTTTCAATTTATCCTACAGAGTGGATGACTTGACGAAGTTGATAGAAGATGAAGTGATAGCTGAGCCCCCTGTTCTTGGTGAGACTTTAAGACTGGTGCCTCAACCTCCTGTTAAAGAAAACACAGAGATTGAGTGGCCATCTGCAAAAGAAGTTGTGAAAATGGACAAACGATTACAAATCGAAGAGGAAGACAAAAAAAGTGAAGAACACTTTGAGGTTTGTTGTGAAGCTATATATATATGTGTGTATATATATATTTACTAATTTTTATCAATTTAGTTCTTACTACTGATATATCAAAAGTTCTGGTATATGCTGTTTTGCCTGTGGAAAAGGTGTAGACAGTGGAGTAAGCAGGTTTGTTGTTGCACACTAACTCATTAACCTTGAGTTAACAGTGGTACAAGGGTACTTGACGGTTTTTGGAAAGAATCATGAAGATAACTTAAAATCATCAACTTTTAAAGAAAATTTAGCTTCTTTTTTTTACATGTGAAATGACATGAAATTTTAAATATGATTATTTTCATCAGTATATAATAAAAAAGACTTGTGAAAATGAACATAATAATTCTAATTTATATGATTCACATGGATAATGAAAATTAAGTTTATATCATCATGCATTAAGACAAAAAAATGTGTAGTATGTCTTTTTAGCATTAATTATTTTGTATTATTTTCGAATCATTATGAAAGTTTGTTTTAAGTTTCAGGTATATTTTCAAATGTTTATTGTTAGAAAACACATAAAATTAAAATGATATATTTAAACAAATTTCATTACCAATAAAATATATAGGATAGCAGAGATGTATTGGTATTAACTTTCAATTTTCTTTGTTTTTTGTTAAATCTAGGAGCAAACAGTGGTATGTGATTATATTTTATCAGCTATAATTTACTAATTGATATTTTTGTCTTAATTAATTTGGTGTTTAGGGCATGGTTTTTGTTAAGGAAGAAACGTGAATATGAGTCATTTGCATTCATTTGTTGCCCTAAAAAAAAGTGTATAATTGACACCCTCCCCTCCCAGTAGGCCCATTGGGTTATTTACTGCTCCAGTTAATGCTCATGACTGCTATGATATCACTGACCATGCAGACCTATGCTGTCTGTGAAAATGCAAAAGGCCCCCTGCTGTTACAAAAGTAAGCCCTGTGATAGAAGTGTTTTTTCATCTCATATTTGACCATATGGCACCACCTATGTATATATTTCATAATGCTCATTAAAACCTTTCTGCGATGATGCCACCGGCTAATGCAAGTAGCACATATAGTGCTAGATTTGTCTTGTCCATCCTGTATATCCACCAGTCTGTCCGATCATATGTCTATTTTCACAAAGTGGTGATATCCATGTCCTATACACGTCTAGTTTTGGTGCATATCTATTAAAATGATTCATTGCCATTATACATGTATATTTAAGGAAAGCCCCAGTTTAGATGTATAGTAGCAAATAGCAGTAAACTAACCACTTTCTTTCACTATACGGACTCACAACTGCAGGCCCATTCTCTACTAAATGTGCAAATTGCCCAGCTTCATGTCGCCCTGACCTACATTTAGTGTTATTTGCTATATGTTTGTCGTAAGTTGAACAAAAACCACATATACTTATTTTATCTTTGTGATATATGTTTATATATTCCTCAGTCCCCCAGTTTGTCGACAATGTTTTAGTGAATAGCTGCATGTTGCAGAATTTGCTCAGCTGTCGCTCAGCAAGGGTGCCATCAGTACCTTGTAGTTTTCAAATACACCTGCATGTACCTAGAATGAAGGGGTTTTGGTTGGTCTGATAATAGTAATACCATTGAACATCATTTGATGTTAATTTCAGGGGGAAATATTTTGGCGAAAATTTAAAACACCTGTCGCAAATTTCATGATAAGATACGTTACTGTAACGTATCTGTAAGCATAGATCCACATTTCCGCAATAGAATTACTGGATGTATATCACAATATGTGCAGGTTGAACCGTAATTCATTCACAGAATATATGGTACATCCAGTTAAAACCTCAATTTAATAATAAAATACAGTTAAGAATGTATAGCGTCTGTATGTTTTGTGTTACGCAAGATTTTAAACAGATACATTACAACATTTGTCATGGATACGTTACGTCCATTATATCTATTATGTAGTGCCATTTCACTTATTTATCCATAACACCCATGGTAAGCATTCATTATATATGGGCATAGACTGTGTATTGGCCATACATACATAAAATTCACAGACATTGCATAATGGTGGCCATATACAATACAATCAGATATGTGATAAAAAATCAGTTGCATTTGAGATATTTTGATTTTCACGCTGCTGTGATGTCGGTGTGATTACGAGTCAGCTAGAAGTGTTTCAGGATAAATCTGAGAACCAAGATTTAGTGTTTGAAACAAATTTGGTCAGATATAATTTTTGTATCTAATTAAAATCAAGTAATCATTGCATCAATGTGGTAAATTCCTGTATTTCATGTTACATAATAATAATAATATGCATGCTATATTATCGTTTGTTTTCATATTCTCGGAGGCCGGACTCGGGGTAGGCGTGTTCGAAACCATAGAGGTATATGAGCACGTTAAAACCGTATCTCAGTCTAATATTCCATGTACACATAAAACAAAAACAGCTGTAATATTAAATTAATAGAATCAGGTTTGTCTGGAGTTGTGGTAACATATTTTTTATAATGCGGTATTGTATATGGTGCTAAACAGTTTAAAAGAAAATCATATTTGTATAATAATAATGCATATATTGGTCGGTAGTGTACGTGCCATTGGTGTAATTTCGTTTATACTGGATTTTACTTCACTCAGTGTTATTCATTTTAGTTCGACAATGGTTAAAACATGGGCAGAAATCATACAGAGAACGAAAAATAAAACTGCTGAATGATTCCAATTTGATCAGTTGATGCACCTGCTGATTAATACCACTGTTTTGAGAAATAAAGTCCATGTACAGTGAAGTTACCTGCTGTCCAATCTACAGAATATGATAGATGGATAGCTATATACTCTTGAGACATCTTGCTACCGTGAGGTCTGTCATCCATGTAATGGGTGGGCACCGTGCAAGCTCTGTTCAGATCTATACAACACAATGTTGTGAAACAGTCGCACTTCAGAAGATGAGGTTGAGTCAGCTGCAGTTGGTCAGTCAGCATTCCAACAGATAACGAGAATCCAAACGATTTCTACCTTGTGTTGGGGATTTGGTGTTTGCCATTTATGGCAATGATTAGTACATTGGTTAGATTTTACAGACTAATCTAAATGATACGGATACACGCATACCCTTCACATCAAATCACAAAGTTCGGCATCAGATCATCTTAAAATTGTCATCAAAGTCATGTCAAATATGGATTGCATTTAAAGAGTTAATTATACCACTTACAGATAGATCGTTGTTTAAATAATTTTGACAATTGGTTAAATTTTAGTTTTAATTAATATATTAATACAGATATGTTACCATATGTTACAGCAGCTATGCAATCAACAACTGTTTGTGACTTGCAGAGAACATATTACAGGAGCATAAGAATTAGTTCGGAGTAACATTTGGCAGAAAATGTATACTTTTTTTTTAAACAATAAAAACTATATTATAGTCATCACAATGTGTCATTGATTTTATGGAAACTTTATCCAGATTAAGGTGGAAGAATTATCATTTCTTATATTAAACTTGTAATTAAGTTGATCTGTTTTAAATATGTACATTTATGTCCAAATTAGGCATATCTTTCAACAAAACAAATGCCTGTTTTGTACTAAAGACATCAATCGTGAATACTTCTTTATGTTACTGAAACACAGTATGTAACATATATTATGTTGTTTACCGTAATGGGTGCTATCATATATATTGTTATTTTAGAAAATATGGCTTCCAAAATGCAACCCTGTCAGATTCCATTCACTAAGACATGTATCTAGCAGCATAACAAACAATGATCTACATTCTACAAACTTCTTTTTTTTGTTTTTTCTATTTTTGAAATGCACACGTAGTGGAGAATGAGCCTGCAGCATTCCATGGTGGCAGTTATCTTAACACTTTCACATAAATTACTTTGCATTGTTGGTAACACCGATTGTTATATTGTTAAATTAGTATGTTTTTATGCATGTCAGTTGAAAAACCAATTAAAGAACATCCGTGTGATTCACTAAATAATTATGTGTTATTCTTTTTTTATTTTGGAGACTGAACAGAATCATCCATGCAATCCATGTGCTTCGGTGTATAATGAAATCTTTACCCATAAAACTAAGCAAATATCAGAGAATTCCTTTGATTAAATATATACATACAATTTTCTTTTCTTATCAGTAATACATCAATTTATGTGGGCATTATAATTTGTCTTCTGGATATGTGTTTCTGGACAACATGATTAATGCTTTCTGTGTCTACAAGTAGACTGCATATTAGCACCTACATGTATATTTAATGTATCTTTTATTTTCATAAGTATTGAACTTTTTATTAAAGACATCTCAGCAAGTGCCTTTTATGAGTTATATCCTGTCAAAAAAACTCCTGGATCTACATGTTAGTGCTGTAATTGGAATTATATGTTTGATGTTTATATTAATTGTCTTATTTCTTTTTAATTTAAAAGGAAGTTGTTGAAGAAGTTATTGATAAAGAAGTAAGACATAAAAAGAAAAAGAAGAAAGAGAAGAAGAAAAAGAAACGGTCGAGGAGCAAAGATCATGTTTTGGATGAGATAGAGGAAGTGAAGGACTTGAACATTGATGTGGAATCCACGTTTAATATCAAACCCTCCGAAATGAGTAAGAAGCTGGAAAGCGACTCTTCACCTACAGGTGAAAGGCTTCACTTGCCTGCCCTCAATTTACCCTCATCCAGGGACTGTAGTCCAGCCAGACTGAGGTCAGTCAGCCCTAGGTCAGGCAGCCCACACGTTTATGAGCCACACTCACCAATTGTTTTCAGTCATTCTGCTGATCGTAAGCCAAGAAGACGAGCCTTCGCGATGGAGAGCGATTCTGACTCAGATATTGACATCCCATTCCAAGGCAGGGGAAGCTTCAGATTTGTGTCTGCAAGTTATCACCAGGATTCCGACTCGACTGATGAGAATGATTTGAGCAAGACACCACGGACAAGCTTCGTGTCAAACCGCAGGCTGCGTCGCCAGGAGCGTGACAAGATTGACATACTGGAGGAACGACTGCAGCAGATGGAAGCCGTCAACCAGCAGTCTTATCAGCAGATACAGACGTTGATGAGATCGCAGAAACACAAATAAGACCAGGCCTTGTGTTTAGGTAAAGGCTAGCTTTAATACAGTCTCCCTCACACAACCAGAGAGTAATTAAAACAAATAACACCAGGCCTTGTGTTTATGTAAAGATTAGCTTTAATACAGTCTCCCTCACACAACCAGAGAGTAATTAAAACAAATAACACCAGGCCTTGTGTTTAGGTGAAGGCTAGCTTTAATACAGTCTCCCTCACACAACCAGAGAGTAATTAAAACAAATAACACCAGGTCTTGTGTTTAGGTAAAGGCTAGCTTTACTACAGTCTCCCTCACACAACCAGAGAGTAATTAAAACAAATAACACCAGGCCTTGTGTTTAGGTAAAGGCTAGCTTTAATACAGTCTCCCTCACACAACCAGAGAGTAATTAAAACAAATAACACCAGGCCTTGTGTTTAGGTAAAGGCTAGCTTTAATACAGTCTCCCTCATACAAACAGCATGCAATTAAAGTCTGTAGGCTTTACAAACATGTTCAGTCTGGCATTTTGAAGTTTTATGAAAAAAAGAGCATGATTCCAGAGATATTCCATGTTTGGTACTGATAGCTTCTCTGATGCTGTTGTATTAGTAGTACAAAGACTTGAAGGGCTATTTAATCTGACATTAGAAGCTGATATTATGTGTCTATAGTTAACAAAAATCAGAAGTTAGTGGAAGTGAACCTAAAGTTCATGATAACTGGAACACCTTTATTATCCGTTAAATTATTTGAGGCAGTTTTATCATAATTTTTTTAAAGATTGTTATATTTGTTATTTTGAACACAAATTTTATCTAATACGTTTTATTGCTTTACATAATTTTATATTTCTAAGTCAACATATTTTGTATGACCAGTAGAGTAGGTACTTAATATACAAATTGAAACAAATTAAAAATGTATATTTTCACAAATGCATTATATATGATAAATTATTGTACGGTATAATGTTTTCCTGTAAATTAATTTAATAATATTTGTACAATTCATTTTATTTGTGATTTAATGTCTTTCACATGGTTAGCAATCTTATAGTTATTTTGTTGTTGCATATGTGTGTGTGTGTGTGTGTGTGTGTGTATATGTGTGTGTATGTGCGTGCATGTGCGTGCGTGTGTGTGTGTGTGTGTGTGCGTGTCTGCATGTATGCATGCATGCTGTGAGTCTGCACATGTGTATATGTATGTTCTTAAATTAATATTTATTACAAAGTACAGGGTATATTAATTTATATGTAGAGATATTTTTCATTTGTTAATTTTTATCACTTCACAATTTATGATATGTCATAACATTTAAGGATCCTTATAACACAATTCATGGCTGTACTGCATTAGTCGGTGTTATGATTTATTATTTTCTCCACATTATTTAATATTTATGTTTTTATAAAAAATTTAAGGCTAGACTGACTTGAATCATGAAATCATATTTGATAAGCATTGTTGATATTAATTTAGTCTGGACAGTAATCAATGAATATACCTCATACCCATAAATGCGCCTTTGGTGAAAAGTAAAAATCCACTTTCATGAAAAGGAATCTTGTGACAGTTTTCAGCTACAGGCAAACATTGTAAAAGAATAATTATGTAATATGAGAGAGAGTGGGAGAGAGATATTTTGTAATACATTACAAACTCTGTCAAACCCAGGTTTTAAGCTGTCAGTCACCAAATCTCCAAATGTGAATTAAAGATGAATTTGGCAAATATATTTATTTATTAAATCACCAATAAGATTGTTTGAAAAGCAAATTAAAACAATTAAGTGCCTTAATTTTGTAAAATTTTGCTAACTGAAACATAAATTAGGCAAATTCACCAAAGTTGAAATAATTCTTACGGTCCAGCTTAAATCAATTTTAATAAAAGACGAAACTGTCCCAAAACTTATTTGCATTGTTTTCTCTTTTCACTATTTTCCAATGCATTACATGTGAGCCATTGTGGCTTTGCCTTTCTAGCTGCCTATATAGAAAGGACACCTGCTCATCAAGGCCATTTTTATATATTTAAGTTGGCTTTTATAGACAAGTTTGACATATCCTAGAGTAACCATGAACTGGGCTATTAACGGGAACTGGTTTCTGCACATGTGCATTGTAATGCACGATTGATTTGATGAAATAATGTTTTATCTTGTTCATTTTATTGTCAAAATCAACCAACAAATGTTAATATCCATGCCATTTTCTGTTGTGAAGAGATTATATACACGTTGTAGTCTAATGTTGACATATTTTTCAGCTACTCCCGTAAACTGGGCTATTGTTTTTCAAGAGTGATGTGTGTCACGTGACGTCAGCAAAACTCTCATGCAATGAATCTCTGAAGCATATGTGCACTTTGTTTTTGGGAAGGTTTTCTTAAAGCCGCACGCCCTAGTTCCATCCAGCGAAAATAATTTATAATTTGGTTAATCTACAAACACACTTAGATCACGTTTTTATCAAATGGAGTGAAAAAGCAGGTTTTATATCGATAAATACCAACGGAATCCCCATGTCCCAATTGCTTGAAATAATTTTGAAAGTTAGTATTCTGATGTCACTGGTAGATGTCGCTCGAAGCACAGACTTGGGGTGCGTTCCTTTCACCTCTCCTGGACATGTTCCAACTGTTCTGTCCTGGTTGTATCCCCTCTCCAGATATCGTAAGACTTTTAGCAAAATTATTGGTTTTAAGGGTTTGTAACGTTTTGTATTGAGACACTTACTTGTCTGAACTTTATTGTTACTGAAAATGTTCAAGAACTGTGAAGAAAAATCTCACAAATGAACAACAAGCAAACGACAACAAATCGGATGTTGATTGCGCGAACCGTGCACGAGAAAACAAACCGAACCAAAATGATAATGGTCACGTGGTATACCAACGTCTGTGACGTTTACACAGGAAGATTCCCTCTAAAAATAGATTGGACCTCGCTTGCTTAACGGTTTTTTCTCGAGTGCGCACAGCTTTTTAAGAAATACAAAAAATGCATTTCGTGTTTTTACGAAAAGTGCAATTTTATTTGTGAAAAAATGGGTTTAATAGCGAAAAACAACGCCATAATGGTTAACAACTAGCCGTAACTAGGGCATGTCCCTTTAATTTAAGAAAAGTATTTTGATGCCAGGGTTCAATCATATGCAGATTCCTTAAAAACAAGTAAACATAAATAGACCAGTTTATGGGGTAGTCCGGTTCGCAGTTTTTCACAATATACAATTTATACATCATTTGTCAATATTATTGTTTCAGACAGTCTGATATATTTACAATTTTTATACTAAGATGGCTGTGATTTTTAAAAATAAAACTTGTAATAACATACTACTGTGATTTATATGATACCGTCCATAAATTGTTTTGTTATTTACTTTTATGAACAGTTGTAATGAAATCATAATTTTTGATGTTTTTTTAAAAAAGAACTTGTGAACAGCTGAACATTTTTGCTGACTATTGATATTATACACATATTTATAGAGATATATGTTTAATATTTATTTGAATACATTTTAAAATGTATTTTAACTCCAATTTGCTTGTATGTGTTTATAATAATCCATTGCTATATATGTTTAAATGTATTATTTGAATATTTATTATATCACATTGATGGAAATATTTTTAAAATTGAATTAAATATATTCAACAATTACATAATGCAAAATTTTGCTTCTTTTTTTTTTCATACCCCACACACCTTGTAAGTTTTTACAATGCTAAAAGCACTCCCCCTTCTATATAGAGAATAATACATGAGTGGCTGTTAGATATCATTTATCTTAGTTTTAAATTTATCTAATGAGCACAAGCGAGTTTGTTACGTTTTTAAACAACAAGTTGTAAGATAAATACCATAGTATCTAATGGACACCAATGTATTATTCTATTTCTTACACATCGTCAACAACCAGGTTTTAAGCAAATGTTAACATCTTTTTCGACTAAAAGTTATTTTCAACCATTGTACTAATAGCTAATTTACGCATCACAGACAAATGATTGTCAGGTTAACTATACGTCACAGTTAAATCGATTTCGATAGTGCTGTGTTTTCATTGGATGTATGGCATTGGTCACCTGGTCATCATCTAGGAGCAACCAGTCGTATGTATTGGAATTGTTATCAAAAATAACGAATCATGTTTTCATCATATGTGTAAGAAAATTAAATAACACTTGTTAATATCCCTCACTTTCCCTGTCATCATTTAACCTATATTATTGCATTTTGTGTTTGAATTTATGATTGTTCGGTTTGGTAATAAATATTGAATAGCAAATCATCTGTTAAAGAACAAAATAGCAATGACTGGCTGCATTTTACTTTATGAATAAAAATCATTCATTGTTTTGAAACTGTTATGTAACTCTTATCACGCAAACCCCCCCCCCCCCCCCCCCCCCCCCCCATATAATGCAACTGGTGGTTCCCCTACCCACTAAAGTGTTAAATAATTGTTGAATGGTTCCATACAAAACATGCATATTTCTTGCAATGAATCATGAAAACGATATGGATTTATTTTGAACATCTGATCAACAAGTGATAATCTCACATCTCCATTGTACTACATCTTTTATCAATGCAAAATACAAACCGCACTACTCTTTTAATAGACCCATGTCAATCCACTGGCAATAGATGTCAACCGCCTTGTGAGGTGCCACTATATTTTGTGGAGAACAGCTTCAACTACGGTAGTCAAAGTTGCTTCCAGCTATATTCCTATCTACGGCTACTGTCACACTGCGTGTCAACAGTGTGCCGCACACTAGCGCAGCGTGTCGACAGTACTAGCGGTGCACCAACTGCAAACAAAATCACTTCAAATTAATTATCCTTTACAAACCTTCACTAGTGCAATGCACCTACAGCGCATAACGATCATTAAATACTATGCAAAATAATCCTTAAAATAGTTAAAGGTCTACATTTATCAAAAACGTAATTCGCTATTGTTTGGTATCTACGTATACCTTTTACTATATATATATGAAGTATCAATAAAATAAAATTAATTTTTTTTACCCGTTTTTAATATATTCGCAATAAAAAGTCGCGTTTTCCCCCCATCGCTTGCCAAAAAGCCTCTGAACGCCAAGAGTCAAGTCACGTGACCCAGCCTTTCGGTCATTTTACATGGAAGTGGAACACGTGTATTTTTAAAAAGCGAAAATGTTATTCTATTGAATTGAATTGTATGTTTAGAATATTATTTTGAAGATATATACTCTTCAAAAGAAGAAACGCAAAACCACATTGTCGTAACATTTGGAGAATTGATTTAATTATTTGGAGAATTGATTTAATTATTGAATGGTGAGTCCGATAATTACCAAATGTTGCAGGATTGTTCACAATTCACTCTAGTCCATTGTGAGTAAGTGATAGGACACACCATCAAGGTCAAGGTCATCTGGAGTCAATACCGGGTGTGGCCTCCGCGTGTGTTGACAACTGCCTGGCACCGCCTGCCCATTGAAGCAACCAGAGTACGGATGACGTCCCGGGGGATGGTGGCCCACTCGGCCTGCAAGGCTGCTGCCAGCTCGGGCAGGGTCTGGGGCTGTGGTTGTCGCTGTCGGAGGCGTCGGTCCAACTCGTCCCATAGATGCTCAATTGGGTTCAAATCCGGTGATATCGATGGCCAAGGAAGGACATTAATGTTGTTGTTCTGTAGGAAAGCCGTTGTGAGACATGCTGTGTGAGGCCTGGCGTTGTCATGTTGGAACACTGCGTTGCGTTGGCCATAACTGGAACGATGTGTGGCTGGAGGATCTGGTCAATGTAGCCCTGTGCATTCAGGTTGCCTTGCACGTGGACCAGGTCAGTTCTGCCAGTGTGTGAGATGGCTGCCCACACCATGACACTACCCCCGCCGAATCTGTCCACTTCCTGCACGCAGTTTGCCGCATAACGTTCACCACGACGCCTATACACGCGACATCTTCCATCATGACGTCGGAGCAGAAATCGGGACTCGTCACTGAACCACACCTGTCTCCATCGCAGTTGAGGCCATTGTCGATGAATCTGGCACCACTGCAGTCGGAGTCGACGGTGTTGTGGTGTTAAGATGACACCTCGATCTGGACGTCTGGCACGAATTCCTACCTCACGTAGGCGGTTCCGTACGGTCTGGTCGGATATCCTGCGCAAACCTGGTATTGCTGCGGCTGTGGAGGTGGCAGTAGTCAATCGTTCCCGAAGGTGGCGTACCCGGATGTAGCGGTCCTGCCCGGGGGTAGTGACCCGTGGTCGACCGGATCTAGGGAGGTCACGTGTTGATCCATGTTGCTGGTAACGGTCCCACAGTCTGGAGATGGTGCTTGGGGACACATGGAATGCCCTGGCAACGGCCGTTCTGGATTCGCCTGCGTCTAGTCGGCCGATGGCATTGTTTCTCTGCGGTTCACTGAGACGTGGCATGTCCTGGATTGTCAGCTGTCGGCCAGATACAGAGGCCAGGCAAGCGAACACCCTGCACTTTTATACTGTCGGTGTTCATGTTGCACGTGCAGACAACGCACGTGCAGTGGTGACATGGTTTGCACGTGGCTGCGTTTTTGCGAATATTAACATTTTGGAACTTTATTGTACAGTAGCTGCGTTTTATCGAATGTAACCGTGGGAATGTGTTTGGGACATGCAATGACCTTATATTCACAAAGCATGAACCGGTAGGAAACATAAAATCGGAGTTATAACCCATTTGTACCCTTTTGCGTTTCTTTTTTTGAAGAGTATATTTCAACTGTGAAACATGGTGAACCATTGTTTGGTGTATGGATGTACAAAAGCTGCAGTTAAAGGTAAAAGAAGTTTGCATATTTTTTCGAAAGACAAACCGACATTGTTTGCATGGAAGCAGTTCTTAAACCGAACACGCTGGGTGAACATTAAAGGAGGGCGGCCGCTCGGCACCACACCCTTCCAAAAAACCACACAAAAAACCCAATAGGCCTAAACGAAAGGGGGAGGTGGGGGGGGGGGGGGGGGGGAGTAATTTGGTTACCATATTGTTGTGTGTTGGTAGACTTTGTGAAAAGATATACTCCTTATTTTGCCTACAAAAAAGTGCAAAAAGGTTTATAAATACGAAATGCATGCAAACTTGTCTTTTAACTGAACCAAAAATAAAATGTTTTCATTGCTCACATAAAATATAACTTTTATTGTGTCTATCAAACATGCACATGGATACAGATATGGGACGAAATAGAGGCTGTTAAAAATACTGTTAAATTACGTTACGGTAACAGTCGTAAATGTTTCGTCAATTGCTTTTTCGTACACAACGCGGCTTGTTTCTTTTCACCAGTGTGCAGACTGATCGTTGTTTTTTGTGGAAAAAAGTGTGAATTTGGAAATAGCGGAGATAAGTGCTAGAAAATAAAGAGGGGCGGTCAAAAATAAAGGAGGGCGGGGAACGTGAAAGGAGGGCGGCAAAATGGAATAGCGGGGCGGGGCGCCCCGCTTAAATAGAGCAGCGAGAACACTGTGCGTATTGGAAAGGACCGTCAAGATGGGATTCAGTTTGCAGTGACCTCTTGATTGAGGGGTCGTCTCATATCTCTAAAACGTTTATATCCATAGAGGTATGGTACAACGGGGAGTTGAAAATGGGCAAAATTTTGAAAATAACAATTAGTAAAAACGTTAATAGAATTTAAAAAGAAGAAGTTACAAGCCAAAAATAAAAAGAATTGACTGCTCGGTCGAATATTTATATAATTTGGAGCATTTTAGAAGGACACGTGAGTGGCCTCGTTAAGGCCGTTGGGGTGCATCCCGTCAAGAAAACCCCTAGATTGACAGTCAATAGACGTTGAAGGTGTAGTGCTGTGCTGAAATACAGATCTTGAGAAGCCGGATCCGTCTGAACGAGAGAGAGAATCAGACTAGGGTATAGTCCAGTCGTCATAGGTTGGTATAGTGGTGCGGACGGGCCGACTCCGGAGGATACGAGATGGTATCACTATAAAGCAAGGTAAAGTCTAGAAAAAGAGTAGTAGGGGCCGACCCCGCTTCCTGTTTCTTCTTAGAGTGGGGCGGTCAATCTTCCAGTGCTGCTAGGACAGGCTCGGACATGTAGAGACTAAACGCGAACAACCGTGGCGTTCTGTAGAATGGCCGCCATAACGAGTCATGAAAAAAAGAAAGTCAACATAGTCAGACGGAGAAATGAGGCAAGGAATCTCGCTAAAAAAGAATCCAACCTGGTGGTGCAGACTGTCGAAACGAGAAGCGTTCAATCAGTTCCAATGGCCGCATACATCCCAGTAGAAAACTTCACTTCGCTGATAAAAACAACAAAAGTGAAGGATCCCCAAGTCGAGCCGCGAAAGCACGTGCAGTGTGCACAAACACGTCTTACCGCGACGAGCTCCAGACTGGGAATCGACTGTGTTGGCGAAGTTTATATGGGGCCATGCTCCCCCCCCCCCCCAAAAAAAAAAAAAAAATAAAATACATTTCAATTTTTTTTAAAGCTTGGGCAAGTAAGGTTTCGACCTCCAATACCCTCCCCCTGCACATGCACCCGATTCCTCTCTAAGATTATATGTCAAAATTACTAAATGTTAGACATCCAACAGCAGATGGAAGGAAGGATAGGATATGTTTTATTTAACGACGCATTCATTTTATTTACGGTTGTATGGGGTCGGATGATTATTAAATCAATATACTTTATCTTTGATGTCATTAAACACCCCCCCCCCCCCCCCCCCCCCCATCCCCCCCCCCACCCCCCCCCCCCCCCCCCCCCCAACTTTACCCTTTCCAAACGAAATAATATTTATTTGAATTTGTCGATTTTAACACGTAAAATTAAGTGAAAACGTTCATTGTCTACTTTAGTATATTTTATTTTTAAAATATATACATGATTAATGTGTTAATAGTATACAAACTAAACTTTGAAAGTTCATATTTTGTAAACGAAACGGATACCAATCGTAGATGTCTGTAACAAAGTAATGATTAGACTGACGATGAATGTGCCTTGTTTAATATATACTGAACAAAAAAAGAAACTTCCGATTTGTACATATAGTATTTGTTGTGTTAAAGAATTCATTGTGTAATGAAATTATATAGGTAGTATTAGCCTTGAGCTGTATTATCAGGATTCATGAATTTTATCGATTAATTTTGCACTGTTAATCGTCGACAACGTGAAATTCAATTTGAACGTGCATGCATGGTTCGACATGTCCCGTGTAGTATTCGGTCAATTTGTTTTACTTGTCTTACTGACATTGTTGTCAAGTGAACGAAAACGCTTCAAAATTTGTAAAAAAATTAACGTTTTTTACATTGTAGCATTTTTAGTATGCCAAGAATACCCAATAATTTACGCGAACGGGCGATTGGCATGCTCGATGCTGGCATGTCGACAGAAGACGTTGCAAGGCATGTTGGGAGTTCTAGTCGAGCGATACGAAATCTTCGCGTAAGATTTCGAACGACAGGAAGCACCAACGACTTGCCACGTCGTGGACGTCCGCGTGTTACAACGCGTGGTCAAGACCGCTATATCAATCGATTCCAAACTGCCACTGCTACTGCTGCTAACACACCTGGGCTTCATAATAACCGAATCAGTGGGCAAACTGTTCGTAATCGTCTGCGGGAGAACGGTTTACATGCACGACGTCCTTACGTCGGATGCGTTTTAACGCAACGTCATCGTCTAAATCGTCTTAATTGGGCACGTGTACACACTCGTTGGATACGGCGACGCTGGAATACCGTTCTTTTTTCGGATGAATCCTGATTTTCTTTACAACGTGGTGATGGCAGGGTGCGCGTCTACCGTAGGAGAAATGAACGCTATGCTATCCTTTGTTCCATAACAACGCCAACATATCGATTTTTTAGCATGATAATGCCACCTCTCATACAGCTAGAGACACTGTAAATTTTCTTAGGACAAATAATATTGATTTCATTGATGACTGGCCCGCTAAAAGTCCTGATCTCAACCCCATCGAGCATGTCTGGGATAGTCTGGACAGACGACCGAGGCGTCGTCCCAACCCACCCGCTAACGTCAATGAACTTCGTCAAGCGCTCATTCAGGAATGGAACAATATTCCACAGGCAGATATCAACACTTTAGTCAATTCTATGCGCCTGCGATGCACTGCAGTGGTCAATTCAAGAGATGGTCATACCCGTTATTAAGTGTGTTTTTGTTTTTTTAACCCCTACCACACTTGATCAAAATTTCTCCCAGTTTCTGTTAACCTATGGCCATGATTTTTGCACCAAACGATGCATCATGGAACACTCTTTAAACGCATATATAACAATTATTCCCCCGGTTTGTTTTCATCAAGTTATCTTCAAGCAAAGTTAGCGGAAGTTTCTTATTTTGTTTTTTAAAAACATATTTAATGTACGTGTATTTGTTGTATTTAATAATAATTGCAATACATTAATTATTAGTCTTATTCAACTTACTGTGCTAGCACAACAAATATGCTATTCAACCTGAGTCATACCTACACACTGCAGAATTCTCTCCCTTGCCGGATATGCGCAATGCTATCCTTGCACGGGCTACCTGTAACTTTATTCTCAATTCTGCAGTCCACCTGTTAATACCTGTTAAGCTTTGGCAAAAAGTTTTCTTTACTTGTAATTTTGTGTTTGTTTTTTTGGTTGAACTTGACATACGGTTGGTAGTTGGGAATTCTGTGTTGAATTTACCATGTCCGACGCGAGTTCGTTGACAGCTAGCGCACGGAAAGTTTGTGCGCGAGATGGTTGTCCATTTCCTTTACGACGTAAAGACACACACGTGTTGTGTCCGGACTGTCGGTCTTGTTCTCAAGACCGTCAGTGTGAGATCTGCGCCACGTGGTCTCCTGACCAGTGGGTTCGGTTCGGTTCGCAGACTCAGGTTTCGGGTACCAGCAAAATCTTGTCGTCTGCTTCGGCAGTAGTCGGCAAGTCGGACTTAGTGGGTAGGTCCCATAAGTCTGTAGACACTTCGAAAAGTGTCCGGAAAGGGGGGAAACACAAGGGTGTTTCTTCTTCGGTCCGTGTTACGAGTACAGTTACAGATACTTCGGGAGCGCCCCCCCCCCCCCCGGGCTCCTATTGTGACCGTGGTACGTGAGCCGTCTTCGTTAGTGACGGCGCCTTCTTCTGTTTGTGTGGCTTCGTCGCGGGCGTCGCCATCGTCGTTACGGTTACCTTTACAAACAGAAGGGGGGCAGGGTGGAGTCGTCGCGGCACCGGTTTTGACGACTTCATCGGTTAACGAGCACATGCACTCCGTTGTGTATAGGTCCACTGCTTCGTCCGCAGAGCAGGTGGCCCCGACTTTGCCTTCGATTGCTGACAGTCGCTTCGGCACCTCAGCATTCTCAAGGCCCGAGGAGAGTTCTGCCAGTTTGCTTCGAACTGAGCCAGTTGTTCCGATGCCGGGATCCGTCTCTGATGGCATCCCGACCGATGTTTACCGTTGGGTGGAGGACTCATCCCGTTTGGGTCCTCTGTTTGCATATGTTTACCCCAAGGGTCCGGTGACTTCGGTAGCAATGGACATCTCCTCACAGTTTGCACCGTCTTTGGTCCCTACCTCTTCGACTTTACTCGATAGAGGACGAGGTTCGCGCAGATACCCCTCGGCTGGGGGTACTCTGTGGCCGCAAACTCCGACCGTTCCGCACTTGGCGCAGGAACGACCGTTAGGCTTTCAGGAAACGTTGTTTCGGAGTTTTGTGGAATTTTTGAACGCTTCGCCTCAGTTGGGATCATTGCTTTCGCAGACGGGACCGTCGGGTGCGGCTCCCATTCCTCCCCCCCCCCCCCCCCCCCCCGGTTTTCCGCCAAAACCAGCAGAAACTGCGTCTCGACAGCAGTTTGACGATGCAGTTAGGGATTGTCGTTCGGTTCCTATTGTTTCCGTCTCGGGAGACGCTGCCCCAGGGGCGTCTCGATTAGGGGGAGGAGTCCATATCGATCTTCGGGATCCAGTGGACAGTGACCTGGCTTCAGAGGAAGCGTCGGTTGGACCGGATTCTGTCGCTGACCCAGCTCTCTCTCACTTCGGTTCGGAGGTAGAGGAGTGCGATTATCCGGCGGTTCTGGCTTTTGTCAGGGACCAGGTCCGACAGGTATGCGGGGACGCTATACCTCAGGTTGAGGCCCAGCCTACATTCAAGGGTGTCTCCTTCGGGAACCGTTCTTTGAATTTGGTCACTCCTCGTGAGGAGTCGGGTTTACCACTTGCACAGGAGGCGCACAGTTCACTTTGTGACATTGATGTGTTGATCACTGGCAGTGATCGTATCCTGGGAGTGGGTGTTGATGAGTACCCAACGGCACTGCCTACGGGGAAAATCCTAACGGGAGCGCGCATTTTTCGTGCCGACTCCTATGAGACATTGGGGGCGGATTTTCTCGAACATCCGGCGGTCGTTCCCGCTATGGTCCAAGCCGCTTGTTCCCCATCGCCGCATGTGTCATTCCCAATCGCGGATCTGGAATCGTTCGAACGGCTGGCTAAGTCGATGTTCCAGGTTAATAACCATTTAGGTACGTTCCTATTTGGCTTGGATAAGGCTGTCGAGAGCCTTCCCGCGATGGCGAAAGGCTGTTTGGAGGCTGCGTCAAAAGCCTCTAAGCATATCGCTCAGTTATCTGGCCGATTGTTTGCGAACAGTCTTTTGTTACGGCGTGACCATTACCTGGCGGGTTTGAGTGCGTCAAACGTTGCGAAGACGTTTTTTCGTACACGTTCGGTACGGGAAAATTTACTTTTCGGTCCCGATTTTAATATTGTCCTAGACAAGGATTTGTCGCGACCAGTCCCGAACACTCGACCCTCAACCTCTGGTAAACGTCGGTCCACGTTTTCGGGGTTCAAGCCGCCTGTAAAAAAGGCTGCTTTTTTACAGTCGGCTCAGATCCCTTGCGTTCCTGACACTAGGAGGCAACCAGGTAACAACCCGTCTTCCGCTAAGCGAGGACGCAAACGTCGTACTGCGTTCCGTTCTCAGTCCACCAAAGGCGTTGCGCCTACGGGTGGTAAGCGGTTGGGGTGAGGGTACGTGAACGATCGGCAGTTGCTTTCGGAGGTACCGTTAGCAACCATACCCGTGGGGGGCAGGCTCCGCCATTTCCTTCGAAATTGGTGCAAGCTGCCTGGTCTCGACCCCTGGGTTCTGTCGGTCGTTCGACACTGTTACAAAATACCCTTTTCTTCGAGCCCCCCTCTTACTTCCACTCCGAGAATGCCGCCGTTACCGTCCGCGGATCGGCGCGTTTTAGTGGAGAGTATGATTGCCGAGTTTCTCGACAAAGGGGCCATCCAGAGAGTCAGTCTGGACACTCCGGGATTTTATTCTCATCTTTTCTTCGCCCGGAAGAAAAAAAGGGCGAATGGAGACCAATCCTAAATTTGAAGCCACTGAACGTCTACGTCGATGTTCCTTCCATGAAAATGGAAACGGTTCATTCGGTCCAGAACCTGCTTCAAATTGGGGAGTGGGCTGCGTCGATCGATCTGAAAGACGCATACCTCCATGTCCCGGTGCACAAGGCGTTTTGGAAGTTTCTGCGCTTCCTGTTCGACGGGAAAGCGTACGAGTTTCGTGTGCTCCCGTTCGGTTTGGCGACGAGTCCCCATGCTTTTACACGTGTGGTAAAAGCGGTGGTAGGTCATGTTCATTTGTTAGGGGTTCGAATGCATACCTATCTGGACGATTGGTTGATCCCAGCTTCGTCGCAACAGGAGTGTCAGACCAATGTCGGGTTGGTTTTGGACACGATCCTCCAATTGGGTTTTATTCCCAATTGGGTGAAATCGGAGTTAACGCCGGCTCAGATTTTCACATATCTCGGAGTGGTCTTCGATCTTGTGTGCGCGTATCCACAATTTCCAAACGTCGGCGCGACGTTTGATGGGGGAGCAAAGTACTACGGTACGATCTCTCCACGTGGTGTTGGGCCACCTCGAATCTCTGGCCTCATTGATCGTGCGGTTCAGACGATTCAAACGACCACTCCAGTGGCATTTGTCCCCACGGTGGGACGGTCACAATTGGGACACGATAGTGCCTCTGGGCCCATGGTTCACTCATCCGATACAGGAGTGCCTGTCGGACAAGTGCATGTCCCTATCGGTTCCGTTGCACCCCCCTGCTCCGGATCTGATCCTGTTCACGGATGCGTCGCTGCACGGGTACGGGGCGCATCTGTTGGATCAACACATTTCAGGGGTATGGAATCTCTCCGAGAGGAAGCTTCATATCAACTGTTTGGAGATGGAGGCAGTGCATCGTGCCTGTCTTCATTTCCGGTGTGTTCTTCGACACCGTCGAATTCTGTTGAGATGCGACAATACGTCGGTAGTGGCATATCTCAATCGTTGGGGTGGAACCAAATCGGAGACTTTGGGTCGCAAAGCTCTTGCGATTTTGGAATTCTGCGACCAACTAGGGACCACTCTGTGGGCGAAACACATTCCTTCATCGGTGAATGTGTTAGCAGATGCCCTCAGTCGACATACCCCTGTTCAGACGGAGTGGATGTTGAACAAAGGGGTGGTCGCAGCGGTTCTTCGGGTGTGGGGCAGTCCACAGGTGGACATGTTTGCCACACGGTTGAACAACCAATTGCCGGTGTTCGTGTCCCCGGTACCGGACACATTGGCGTTGGAGTACGACGCGTTAAGTATGGATTGGACGGGACTGGATTTTTATGCCTTCCCTCCTCCTGTCTTACTCGGCAAGGTGTTGACCAAAGTGGTCCAGGAACCTTGTCACGTGACGTTGATAGCTCCTCTGTGGGTGGCGCAGCCCTGGTTTCCACAGCTCCTGTCACTGTTAGTGGCAGTCCCGTTCCGATTACCAGTGTTGTCCGATCTACTCAGCCAGCGACTGAGTCAGACGGTGTGGCATCCGAAGCCGGAGGTCTTCCGGTTTCACGCGTGGAGGTTATCAGGGCTTCCTTGCGACGCAGAGGTTTTTCGACAAGAATTGCGCATCTCGTCTCTTCAGCAAAGCGCAAATCTACCGAGTCGGTTTATCAGTGTCACTGGCGTATGTGGGTTCGTTGGGCGAACGCACGGGATTTCGATCCCTTATCTGTCAACGATTTAGCGGAGTACTTTCTGGCGTTGGTCCAAGAAAGGAAACTTAGTGTTGCATGATTTACTTAAATCATTACAATCCACGGTTGAACGACCTTCCATTATTCCGAAATGGAATGTTTTTCTGGTGTTACATGCTCTTAAGGGTGCGCCTTATGAGCCGTTGAGGTTTGCTAGTCTTCGTGCCTTGACGTGGAAGACTCTGTTTCTGGTTTCACTGGCAGCTTGTCGTCGGATCAGTGAGATACATGCTTTTTTGCATGACTTGGTTGATTACAATTCGGACGGGTCTGTCACTTTACGTACCGACCCTATCTTTGTTGCTAAAAACCAGTCTCCAGGGGAAGAGTTTCCACCTACTGTCATTCACAGTTTATCTCGTACACTGTCATCTGATAACTCGGATAGACTTCTTTGCCCGGTGAAAGCATTGAAGTATTATTTGCAGCGTACGAAAAACCGGCGGCAGGGTAAAAAGAGATTGTTTATTTCTTATACCATTAGGCCGGGTGATGTCACAAAAAATGCTTTGTCTCGATGGATAGCAGCTACCATCAAGCTAGCATATGAGATGGCGGGTGATCATGTGTTACGGAATTTCTCTGTTAAACCACATGAGATCCGAGCCATTTCTGCTTCCCTGAATTTTCATGACTCTTTAGATATTATAAAGGTCATGAATGCAGGGGTTTGGAAAGGACGGCACACTTTTGACCGTTTCTATTTCCGGGATATGGCGGTTGGTCCTGACGGTACGCGTAGGATCCAGACAGTCATTGCGGCTCAACACGTCGTATCTGTGCGCAGGGCAACGGAAAGGGGTCGACCTCTTTTTCCGTCCGACTGCCATCGATTCACGCTTCGGACATGTTTAACACTCCACTCTTTTCTGAGGGATGGGGTTTTTTGTAGTGTTGTCTACCGTTTCCTCTCCCTGGGGAGATGTTTTTCCTCCCTTTCACGGGGATGAGTTTTTCTTTTGGGAAGCCCCTTTTTATTCCCAAAAGTTTTTTGACTCCTTGTTACCGTATGTCGTGGTTCGTCCTATCTCCATGTCATTACTTCAAAGGAGCTTTTTGGGTACGGGTAAGTCCTCTATTTTCTTACCTCCTCCCATTAATGTTGAATTCACGTGCTCTAACGGTGTCATTGCACGTCCGTTATAGCATATTTGTTGTGCTAGCACAGTAAGTTGAATAAGACTATTAGAAAATTTGTTTCTAATTTTCATTATTATTCATACTTACCTAGTGCTAGCACAACAAACTATGCTATTCAACCTGAGTCATACCTACACACTGCAGAATTCTCTCCCTTGCCGGATATGCGCAATGCTATCCTTGCACGGGCTACCTGTAACTTCATTCTCGGTTCAAAGTCCACCCACCGAGGGAAAGCCTCATAGGGGTGGGTGGGTATGACTCAGGTATAGCATATTTGTTGTGCTAGCACTAGGTAAGTATGAATAATAATGAAAATTAGAAACAAATTTTCTAATTAAATGCTATCCAGTCATCAGTTAATATTAATTAGTATTTTTTTTTTTTAAATATTTTTCCTACATTTATTTTTTTAACATATATAAATGCATCGTGTTGAGGTGTATCTTTGTGCTAAATATGAACAATGTACACCTCGGCATTAACATTCAGGTTTTGTTTTTGTCACCGGCCACATAGGCTACTCTTTTACGACAGGCAGCATGGTATCTTTTATTTGCGCTTCCCACAGTCAGGATAGCACAAATCATGGCCTTTGTTGAACCAGTTACGGATCACTGGTCGGTGCAAGTAGTTTACACCTACCCATTGAGCCTTGCGGAGCACTCATTCAGGGTTTGGAGTCTGTATCTGGATTAAAAATCCCATGCCTCGACTGGATCTACCAGCCTGTAGACCGATGGCCTAACCACGACGCCACCGAGGCCGGTCTTAAAATAATTAAGAAATTATTGTCTAAAAATGGCTAATTTTGCAATTCAGATGCGAAGAAATCACGTTTAAAGCCATCAAACTAAAAAAAATTCACAGGGGAGCATACACCCGGACTCCCAAGACGTCGAGAAACCAAATTACTGCCCCCACCCCCCACACACTCGACACTGGTGCACGTATTGCAAAATAATCCTTAAAATAATTTTATTTAGAAATAGCAAATTTTGCGATTCAGATGCCAAGAAAAGGCGTTTAAAGCCATCCTATTTTAAAGTGTCCACCGCGGGAGTATTCATTTATTTATTCGCCCCGAACTTTCCTAGAATAACGACCCTGATCATTGGCCCACCCAATACGCCCGCTACATGTCTGTTTAAACTAGAAAACAATTGTTGTGTCGTGCATTAATGCATACCCCCCCCCCCCCCCAATTCATTGAAGAAAATTATTACATGGATTCCATGCCTGAATAATAGATTGGAAGAGCCTGCATACTTTCTGAATAATAGATTGGAAGAGCCTGCATACTTTCTGAATAATAGATTGGAAGAGCCTGCATACTTTCTGAATAATAGATTGGAAGAGCCTGCATACTTTCTGAATAATAGATTGGAAGAGCCTGCATACTTTCTGAATAATAGATTAGAAGAGCCTGCATACTTTCTGCGTTAGGCTGTGGGAAGTCATAACGGGGTGGGACGCAGCCCAGTGGTAAAGCGCTCCTTTGATGCGTGGTCGGTTTGGGATCGATCCCCGTCGGTGGGCCCATTGGGCTATTTCTCGTTCCAGCCAGTGCACCACGACTAGTATATCAAAGACCGTGAAATGTGCTATGTTGTCTATGGGATGGTGCATATAACAGATCCCTGGCTACTAATGGAAAAATGTAGCGGGTTTCCTCTTTAAGACTATATGTCAAAATTACCAAATGTTTGACATCCAATAACCGATGTGTTCTAGTTGTGTCGTTAAAAAAATAAAATAATTCATAAACAATTTTTTGGAAATAATTAATTGTTTCTCAGTTCGTATTTCACACGTTTTTGTTTCAGTATTTATTTATTTTATTTATTATATCATTCTGCATAGGTAGTTCTCTAGTGCTACCTTGTTTTTACGTTACAATAAACTTGTAAAAATGGAGTTTTTTACAACCACACAGTCGCCAAGTAATGTTTAATGTGTCTAAAATACACACACTTTCCTTAATTTGAAACCAGAAACATTCAATTTGATCACGTTTGACTTCTATTCACTCAATAACGCGAAACCAATATAAACACTTCTAGTCTACAATGAGAAACCCGACAGCCCTATTCATAATCGGTTGCATTTCAAGTGGGGTGTCGGGGGTCGGGGTCAGGAGGGCGCAGTGATCAAGGTCGGAGACGTCTAGAGGGTTCGGGGTATACTCCCCGTGAAATTTTACAATTGGATGGCTTTAAACGTGATTTATTGTCATCTGAATCACTTTAAAAAAAAAAAGTATAAATTATTTTAAGGATTATTTTGCATAGTAATATAACACGGGCCAAGAATCTTTTTATTTAGATGGCCTTAAACGCACCAGATATCACCGGTTACTTTGGGGTGGATGGGTTGGGGAAAGGGGCCATTGATCAAGGTCAGGTCCGAAACGTCTAGGTGTGTCCGAGGGTATGCTCCCCTGGGAAAATGTTAATATTGAACGGCTTTAACGTGGTTTCTTAGCATCTAAATTGCAAAATTTAGCTATTTTTAAACAATAATTTCTGAAATATTATTTTTCATAGTATTATAACCCAAATATACCCCCCTCCCAATTATTTAGGTAGCCTTGGACGCAATTTCTTGGCATCCGAACAGTAAAATTACCCATTTTCAGACAAAGATCAGTTGCGCTTTTGGACTTTTATAACCCAAGAATTATTATTTAGAAGCAAATGTCAAAATAACCAAATGTTTGACATCCAATAGCCGATGATTAATAAATCAATGTGTTTGACATCCAATAGCCGATGATTAATAAATCAATGTGTTTGACATCCAATAGCCGATGATTAATAAATCAATGTGCGCTAGTGATTAAACAAAACAGACTTTTTTCAACCATGTCCATTCTTATTTTGTTTTAAATACAGATTTTGGCTTACCAGCAAAGCCAACAATAGCCTTTTGAATCGCAAAAGGAGATAGTCTATTCAAGGCCCTATCATGGGTGGAACTGATGACGAGAAACCTTGGCCAATTTTATGGAGATATCACTGGATTTCTTTACATTGTTTCGATTTCATGGACTCATCGTTCGAAGACAAGAATTCCGAAACTTCGGTGTGGACCCCTTTAAGGGTCCCATCTGAGTTTGAAATCATTTTTGGTTCACTCATATTAGGTTAAAAAGGTTCATCAACCATGCCCCCACTTACGACCGAGTCCAACATGGTACTGCGAATAACCAGCAGAGAGCCATGCCAGGGATACATGGTTGATATACTTTGGCAATAAGAAAAGAAAATTACCCAACTGACCCTAGCCACCACCTCAAGAGCAACAAATACATATGGTGTATAAAACAATGTTTGTTCTCGACTAATGTAAACAAAACAGAGCTTGTCGTGACCAGCCGATTGATCAGGTAGGGCCTTCCTGACCGCCCGTCTATTTAAAGGGACATTCCTGAGTTTAATATGTTATCGACTAACAGAGGTTTTTTTTAAGGATTGTAATTACATGTGTTTCTGATCGTTCTAATATTTGTATTAGGTTAAATTTAATTTTATTTCCTAAAATATATTTTTTCGTACGCACGAAATTATTTGAAGACAAAATCCAGTTTGGGCTTCTTACAAATATTAAGATGTCACTGATATTCTAAACAAGAAAATATATTTGATATGTAAGTTTATTCGTAGAAATATTTTATTAGTCGGAAACATGTTACAATGCGGCAAACTCAGGAATGTCCCTTTAACTCCAGGCCAAAGTGATGTATTGTCAAAAGCCATATCCGCAGGTATGCACAAACTCAACCACGAGGGTCCACGGTGAAAATTTTAAGTCAAATGCATTGAAAGTCATCAACTGGAGGGACCAATAGCAGATCATAATAAAAATGCGCGGGCCCATCATGGATTCATGGCGGCCATATTGAATTTCATTTAATCAAGATATCTGGAAAATGTGTAGCAAAATGGATTTCTGCGGCAAAACTACACACACACACACACACACACACATATATATACACACGGAGTTTTTTTTATATGCACAGTCCATTCATGATTGCATAGGATCAAGGGTATGGCAAGCATTTTGAATTTGTACGTCGCGAACATCTTGGATTTAAAAACAAAATGGAAATGTTTAGTTAATGAAACGAAAGTAGGTACATGTATATGTAATTGACTTAACAGGAATATCACCCTTCTTCAAAAGTTAACTTTCAAATGGCAGCCATCTTGGATTTATGGCGACCGTATTGGAATTCTCTTAAACAAGCATATCTGAAACAAATCTGGATAAACCCAATCAAAGCGAGAGTGCACCTGAACACAACAAAGACGTTTGGATCGGTGAAACAAGCTGGGGCATATGTGCTACGCGATGAATCCGGCTTATGTGTATGAAACAGTGGGCAAACCTGGCACTGGCTAGTATGTATTGATGTATGAATATCTATATATTGTATGTCGGGTTTGCCTATTACATAAATAGATATTAACGCACTGGCGCAGGGGATAATTAAAGTCTTTCTGGCCCCACAAATTGTTTCATGCCGTTGCTGGGACTCGAACCTGTGGCATCGAATCGCCCGCAACTTGCAGACTTGCCATGATACGTTCTGAGCTAATAGTTCGGGAGCCAAGACCAGAAAAAAATTGTTGAGCACAACACCCACTACACAGTTGGTTTGTCACTGTAGGCTGCTTGGGGGATGACTCAGAGTCTGGAACATTCCTAGCCGTGATGCAGAGTTGAATTGTAACAGCAATAATAGGGGACAGTCTATTTTCTAAAGGGGATAGAGGCGACTTTAGTGCAAATCTTAACAATTTGATTTGATTTTCTCAACTCCTACAACTAATACTTCTCGAGAATTATTGTTGACAACAAACCCATATGAAGTAAGCTTTTACGTTGCTGTCAGCTAGTTCAATCTGGATGTGGATTGTTTTCAAGATGGCTCCCATTTATCAATATGGCTGCCAAATGTCATTTTATTTTATATTCTTATTGGTAATAACTGTCACATTTAGAATATTTATGCAATGTGTAAATTTAATATGGCTTTTAGACACATTTTTCATATTTTCAAAATATCAACCATAATTTTATCCTTTGAATGAACATATAGACCTACTCGAGGGTCAAAGTTGACCCGGGCCCCGAGTACCCGACATTTACACTAAATGTTAGTTTGTTTTGTTTAACAACACCACTAGAGCACATTTATTTATTAATCATTGGATGTCAAACATTTGTTAATTTTGACATAATTTTAGTCTTAGGGAGGAAACCCGCTAAAGTTTTACATTAATAGCAAGGGATCCGTTATATGCACCATCCCACAGACAGGATAGCACATACCACGGCCTTTGATAAACCAGTCGTGGTGCACTGGCTAGATCGAGAAATAGCTCAATCCCCCCCCCCCCCCCCCCCCCGGGACGGGGATCGATCCTAGACCGTCCGCGCCCTTACACTATAATAACGAGATGAAGGAATAAAATAAAATAACATTGTGCATCTTAATTCCAGCGCTGAACACAGGCCCGTCGGGGCGATTTAAAAATTTTTTTTTAGTGCGGGGCCACTGATCCGGGTTATTATTGAGCAGGGTCGAAGGACTGGAACATATTTTAAATGACAATTTTACACACCCGTTGGTAAGAATATCATTTGTTATTTTTGATAAATATATGTGTATTAACAATTTCAAGTCATAGGACTGGCTGCTCCTAGGTGATGACCAGGTCCCAATGCCATATATCCAATGAAAACACAGCATGATCAAAATTGATTACACTGTGACGTATAGTTAACCTCACATTATTTGTCTGTGCCGCGTAAGTTAGCTACAAGTGCAAAGGCTGTAAATAACTTTTAATTAAAAAAAAGATGTTAAAATTTGCTTCAAACCTTGTTTTTGAGGATATGTAATAAATATAATTATTTAAAAAAAAATATCTAACTCGCTTTCGCTCGTTAGATACATTTTAAAACAACTTGTTGCAAGATAAATGGTATCTAACGGCCACTCATTATACATATATTATTCTCTATTTAAACGTAATTTCTTGGCATCTCAATAGAAAATTTAAAACAAAATTTCTTAACTATTTTAAGGATTATTTTGCATAGTATTATAATCTAAGAATGTTATGCATTTTTTTTTATTTAGATGCCCATAAACGCACCATATGTTACCTGTTAAGTTGGTTCGTGTGTGTGTGTGTGTGTGTGTTTGTTTTAAATTTGCTTTGCTTTAAAAGTGATTTCTTAATATCTGAATCGTAAAATTAGCCATTTATAAACAATACTGTGTTTAATGTCTTAGGATTATTTTGCTTATTTATTACTATTTAGATAACCGTAAGACGGGATTTCTTGGCATCTGAATAGCAAAATTACCAATCTAATTAAAATTAGCTCCACTATTACATGTGGATCTAACACCAGCCAGTTGGAGCTCATGTCCACCAATCAAAATCTTACTTGCAGAATCCTGCCACCCCCTCCTGTCCCGGAATTGGTCACTGGCGAAGTCAGAGGCTAAGTCCGGGGTGGGCGTGCCTGAACCTCTGTGCATATGGGCACGTAAATAGAGTTCCCATTCCCATGCCTGCTACCGACTTGGTCGGGCTGCCGGCTCTTGTGCCCATAACAGGCGTGCGCTACAACAGCTTGTTCTGAATATGCACGTAAAACCCTATGACATGACATGACATGGGTTAATGTCCATGCGCCGAGATCAAATACATATCTATGTAATCTAGTTGAGTTTGAAAATGACATTAGGAGCTATTATTAGGGTTTGTTGGACAACACTTTTAGAATTGGCTTCGAATCTGTATTGGTTATTCAAGCTTCTATTTTGCATTGGGACACCCACACAAAATGGCACAATTTACCGTTAACCTTTTCGGCTTGGCCATCTTAGTTATTAACAACTACTGTTTGGTCTCCCCCCCCCCCCCATTTATTTAGTTTATATATATATATATATATATATATATATATATATATTTATATATGTATATGTGTGTGTGTGTGTGTATATACTCTTCAAAAAAAGAAACGCAAAAGGGTACAAATGGGTTATAACTCCGATTTTATGTTTCCTACCGGTTCATGCTTTGTGAATATAAGGTCATTGCATGTCCCAAACACATTCCCACGGTTACATTCGATAAAACGCAGCTACTGTACAATAAAGTTCCAAAATGTTAATATTCGCAAAAACGCAGCCACGTGCAAACCATGTCACCACTGCACGTGCGTTGTCTGCACGTGCAACATGAACACCGACAGTATAAAAGTGCAGGGTGTTCGCTTGCCTGGCCTCTGTATCTGGCCGACAGCTGACAATCCAGGACATGCCACGTCTCAGTGAACCGCAGAGAAACAATGCCATCGGCCGACTAGACGCAGGCGAATCCAGAACGGCCGTTGCCAGGGCATTCCATGTGTCCCCAAGCACCATCTCCAGACTGTGGGACCGTTACCAGCAACATGGATCAACACGTGACCTCCCTAGATCCGGTCGACCACGGGTCACTACCCCCGGGCAGGACCGCTACATCCGGGTACGCCACCTTCGGGAACGATTGACTACTGCCACCTCCACAGCCGCAGCAATACCAGGTTTGCGCAGGATATCCGACCAGACCGTACGGAACCGCCTACGTGGTGAGGTAGGAATTCGTGCCAGACGTCCAGTTCGAGGTGTCATCTTAACACCACAACACCGTCGACTCCGACTGCAATGGTGCCAGATTCATCGACAATGGCCTCAACTGCGATGGAGACAGGTGTGGTTCAGTGACGAGTCCCGATTTCTGCTCCGACGTCATGATGGAAGATGTCGCGTGTATAGGCGTCGTGGTGAACGTTATGCGGCAAACTGCGTGCAGGAAGTGGACAGATTCGGCGGGGGTAGTGTCATGGTGTGGGCAGCCATCTCACACACTGGCAGAACTGACCTGGTCCACGTGCAAGGCAACCTGAATGCACAGGGCTACATTGACCAGATCCTCCGGCCACACATCGTTCCAGTTATGGCCAACGCCAACGCAGTGTTCCAACATGACAACACCAGGCCTCACACAGCACGTCTCACAACGGCTTTCCTACAGAACAACAACATTAATGTCCTTCCTTGGCCATCGATATCACCGGATTTGAACCCAATTGAGCATCTATGGGACGAGTTGGACCGACGCCTCCGACAGCGACAACCACAGCCCCAGACCCTGCCCGAGCTGGCAGCAGCCTTGCAGGCCGAGTGGGCCACCATCCCCCGGGACGTCATCCGTACTCTGGTTGCTTCAATGGGCAGGCGGTGCCAGGCAGTTGTCAACACACGCGGAGGCCACACCCGGTATTGACTCCAGATGACCTTGACCTTGGTGGTGTGTCCTATCACTTACTCACAATGGGTAGAGTGAATTGTGAACAATCCTGCAACATTTGGTAATTATCGGACTCACCATTCAATAATTAAATCAATTCTCCAAATGTTACGACAATGTGGTTTTGCGTTTCTTCTTTTGAAGAGTATATATATATATATATATATATATATATATATATATATATATATATATATATATATATATATACATATACATACATACATATACATACATACATACATACATACATACATACATACATACATACATACATACATACATACATACATACATACATACATACATATACACACACACACACACATATATATATACATACACACACATTTTGTTATTTATCAATTGGCCAATACTAAACAAAACTTAGAGCCATTGCTCGAAATTACCCCTGGTCATGGACAAAACTCTGGCGAAGTCAGAGGTTGTGCCCATGACAGGCATGTTTGAACAGTTCTCGGATGGAATCATGCCAAAAATTACCAACACCCTTAATATCGGAGGTAGCGATCGGGATGGACATGCCTGAACCTTCAGTAGATATAGGCACGCAAGTAGTTTTGGTTGGTTGGTTAATGGCTTTTGCAGTGCTCCCCAGCTTTGATCTTGGAGAAACAACTCATTAATTGCCCTCTCGATCTCCTCCTCTGGAGGCGATGATCTCATAGTATGGAGATGAATACCGCGTCGCCTACATTGGGTCACAGGCAACTGTGACTCTTGTGTATGGTGAAGTTAAGAAGAAAGGAAGGAGGAGGACTACCAGGAAGAGGCCACGCGTGCCAGGGGCAGTTCGTGTGTGTGTCAAAACCACCAGCCCAACTGCCGGCACCAAGGACACGTTGAAGATTTCTCCTGGTCTTCACCAGAGATTTTTCAAACCACTTCCACAGAGTTACGGTGGAGGCAGTTACGCGATTCATCCCACCATCGCGAACACGCGGAATCAATGAATTCTTGCTGACCCATTGCCGCAAGGGAGTTTACCGACAGGACCTGCTGAGTCGATGGATGGCGCTACCATCAACAAGACCACGAAGATTCTCTTTGGGCAATCATACGTTTGTGGTGAAGCACCTGATTAAGTGACAAGAATACCTGCTTAACTTCATGTTCCAAGAGTTCACCAGGACGCTGTAGCTGCCAACAATCCAAAAGTTTTTTTTTTTTTTTTTTTTTGCAATTCGTCTGACGCCCTTTATTTTTGGCAGGGTGTCTAAATTGCTCAAATCACCTTCAAATTTTGGATGTGCACTCTTCAATTTTTTGTTTGGCCTCTAAATATTTGACCAGACATGTCTTTCTCAGCTTGGACTAATTTTTCTTCCAAATTCCGCCCACCTCAAACTCACTACCCCCTTCTGACCTGGAATTAGTTGCTGGCAAAGTCAGAGGTTAAGTCCGGGATGAGCATGCCTAAACCTTTAGTGGATATGGGCACGTTAAACCAGTTCCAGCTTTTGCAGCTGTTTAGGGTGAATCTGGGAAACAGCCTCTCTCATTGTGTGTCTAAATATAATGAAAACCAGACAATAGCCTTCCATGTGATAACCTCTAAGCGACGTCATGCTTTTAACTGGATTAATGGCTTTGGCAGCCGTCAGTGTGGGTATAGAAAGTCAGGGGAAAATTCCATGGCATGGGTTGCGCTGAAAATGTGTGCCGAGGTAAGCGTGTGTGCACGCTATAGATGGCAAGTAATGGTTTTGGCAGCAGTCGACATAGCAGTAAATGTTTATGGACGGACGATGACATACCATAATACGACCAACAAAGACAGACGCCTTTTCAAAAGAAATGTAGTGCAAATGTGGATGGCAATCATGCACTATTTTATACCCATAGTAGTAAGACTTGAAGATTGAAATTAAGCAAATCAGACAGGAGTTTTTATAAAATGACATGACATAAAAATCATACAACCATTCTTTATATCACAACACATCATCCTCAACATTGGCCAAGTTGACTTGTAACATTGTGTTAATTATAAAATTATTCACCTGTCATGTGTATTAACCCTGTTGTAGCGTGAAGGTGGGCCATCAATTTAATTATGTTGTGGACATGACAGCACACCACTATTAGTTTGATGTCACATTAATTATGTTGTGGACACGACAGCAGACCACAATTAGTTTGATGTCACATTAATTACGTTACGGTTTGACATTAATTTAATTATGTTGTGGACATGACAGCACACCACTATTAGTTTGATGTCACATTAATTACGTTGTGGACATGACAGCAGACCACAATTAGTTTGATGTCACATTAATTACGTTGCGGACATGACAGCACACCACTATTAGTTTGATGTCACATTAATTACGTTGTGGACATGACAGCACACCACAATTAGTTTGATGTCACATTAATTACGTTGCGGACATGACAGCACACCACTATTAGTTTGATGTCACATTAATTACGTTGCGGACATGACAGACATGACAGCACACCACAATTAGTTTGATGTCACATTAATTACGTTGCGGACATGACAGCACACCACAATTAGTTTGATGTCACATTAATTACGTTGCGGACATGACAGCACACCACAATTAGTTTGATGTCACATTAATTACGTTGTGGACATGACAGCACACCACAATTAGTTTGATGTCACATTAATTACATTGTGGACATGACAGCACACCACTATTAGTTTGATGTCAGATTAATTACGTTACAGACATGACAGCACACTGTGCACCACTATTAGTTTGATGTCACGTAAAATGGTTCAGTCAATAACGTCATTCTAGCTCAGTCACGAAAAGGTGAAAGTCTCTAGGTAACATGAACAATGGAATCATCGTTTTGTGCGCATGTATGTGTCGATGTTACAAGTGAACTAATTGGGAAATGACCATCGCTTGGACTTGAATCAGTCATCAAAGTGACACTTACATTTTAGTTAAGGGAAATGCGAGTGGATGTAACTTGAAGTTTCAAATCAGTGTGTGTGGCCATCACACAAATCTCAATTCTCAGCATATCTCGTTAGTTAATGTAAAAAAAAATCAGTCGACAAAATTAAATGGACGAGAACCATAATGGTTAACAGCATTGAACAGTGGTGAAGGGGAAGGACTGCTGTTACTTATTACCATTATAGTATAATACTCAAATATTGTCATTAAAACAAACTATCTCCATTTGGAATGGTTAGATGTTTCTAATGCTGTATTCAACATATTTCCTGTTGATATACAAGGTATGGTAGCGCAGATAATAACAGATATCACTCGGACAAACCATAGCAGTGTGCCAACAATGGACTGGCCAGTATTACTAATAGTATCACAATACATACTGGTCCTACAGTTACAGCTAGCACAAGCAGTTTGGGATGACACATATTTTCCACTGAATAATACACCAGTGTGTCATTGCTGATTTGTCCAACAGTGAACATTGATGGGTAAACTGCTGCATCCTTCTATGTGTTAAACTCAAACCCTTAGAGGATATAATGTACATGGCCAGCTTGGTTCCATATTGCATAAAACCTAACAGATGACAAAGATGGTAAACTCTATCCAACACTGAACTTTCTGTTGGAACATCTTGTTGTTCTCCCCAGTAGAACTAATATAATGCTTTCTTCTGCACACTGAACACTGCCATTCACTGAGATATTAGGAGACTGTACAAAGTGATGTACACACTGTATCTAACCACCAGATACGGCCGAACACACATGAGCTAGGTCTTCTCAAGCTCTCTGAACTTCTTGAAGCGTTTCCACTCCCCGGTGGAGTAGTTCATTTGGAAGTACGTGTCTGCAATCATTTGCTTAGAAACACCATCTGCAGTTGACACCACTTCCTGGTCTTCACTCAGTTTGATATTCAAAATGTCACCCTGTTGTGGACATGGATTATCTACAAAAAAAAGAGAAAAAGTTGTTTTTCCAATATTATACAAACAATTAATCTTACCCAATTGTCAAAGATCTTTTCTGATTTATGACTAAGTTTAGGGAATTAATCTTATAACTCTCCATTATTTTTAAGAATTGAAAGTTGTAAGGCTATTAGTATTATCTTATTTAAAATTCACGACTAAGTGATATATAGAGGATTCATCACAAGTATTTTTTAATATGGAAAATATCATCCAAGTCTATGTTAATCGGTATTTGTCAAGGCTCTGCCGAGAAACTAGATGAGGTTGATATTTTACATATTAAAAAACACGAAAAGCGAATTCTATTTATCCTATAACACTTCTAAAATAACATTTAAATTAAATTTTTAGTAAATCACAGTACTAAAGTCATATGACGTCATCATGATTAGCACAAATCAGTTTGATGTCAAGCATTTTAACTAAATCTTTGAAAACGTTACGCTCAGGTATACAGGTCTTGTTGGCTTGTAAAGAAATGACCCATCCACAGCAATACATTACCTACAGACCTTGCAAATTTGCATACCATTATTAACTGGGTTAATAAACTAAATTATCACATAGGTTTATGAATGGATATCATGGATAAGTTATAGGATAAATGGAAATATGGAGTTTGATGCTAGTGGCTTTGAAAGATTACTTACTAGTGACCATTACATATAGGGGAATGGCCGAAACTCTCTATTCGTGAAAAATAATAGCAGAGTCCCATTATATTTCAGAAATGGAGAGTTTTGAGGATATTCCCCATCTATTAAAATACACATACACTGCTGAACTATTGAAAAATCTGTCCATTACATTTACCTTTTAGTAATGTCCAGATGCATGTAAGCACTAGACTTCAGACAAAAGGTCTATTCACATGTTACCATAAAACAAATACATATATAATTATCTTTAATAATAGAACTGTATTTCTGTGTACTTATGGCATGAAACTGTATACTGTGCCAAAAACATTTAGCAATTTCATACAAAACATGAAATACACACAACCTGATAGAATGTGACAAGTAGTAACTGGTTGTCACAATGTCAATGTTGTTCCTTTAATGTCAACTGACGTAACGGAGGGGTACATCTTCCAAAATGTTGAGTGTCAATAATGTGTGTGTTCACCAGCAGCACTGATGACAGCAGTATGTCGTCGTCTCATGCTTCTAATGAGACCATTGATCTCAGGAACTCTAATAGTATTCTATTCCTGATCCAGAGCAAGTTTGAGGCCAAAGACATTCAGAATATGGAGATGATTTTCATGTTCCCTACAACCCAGTAGGCCCCATACATGTTCAATTGGGGACAAGTCAGAGGACTCTGGTGGCCACTTTAACACCTGTATGTGGTTCCTCTGAAAAAGATTAGTGAGTCTAGCAGTATGTATACTCCCATTGTCCTGTTGAAACAAAAAGTCACGATGCTGCTTCAGTAATGGAATGACAACTGGTGTTTTCATCTCATCACAATAATGTTGAGCATGAATGAAAATGAGATCTGTTTTTCTTGCACCATGAATGCTGTTCAGACCATGATGTTTCACATTGCACCAGACCGTTCTTCCCCTCTCCTCCATATATGAAACCTACCATTCGTAAATTGAGCACAAAACCTTGATTCATCTGTGAATAATGTCTGATCCCATTGCAATTGTTGGTGAATTCGTGTCCATCTCCTGAATGTGACGCACCGTGAGGGAAGCAGCAACGACCGGGTGACATGCACATAATCGAGCAGCATAGAGACAGTTAAAGTCGGGGCTAAATGAGGTACACTTGTGAACCTGTGACCTCGAGATGACATCACTAACATTAATCTTCCCTGGATCAAGTCTACCCGAATATAGTCGATCTCACACCTGCCCAGTTTGATTTACGCGTTGACAGAGATGTGATATGGTATCATCAAGAACACAATGCATGTGCAACTTCGGCATTAAGCCATCCCATTGCTTTGTGACATTGCTTTTCAGATAAGCCTGGATGGTGACCCATATTAATATGCAAAATTCTTCCTATTGTTTTTGGTTCCTGTTCGTTCACTGCATAGAAGTGTGATTTCAATCCATCCATATTTCGTGCACATCTGCACCATGAGTACAAAGCATTGGCATGTGCAGTACACATAGAGGCGTGCGATACAACAAATAATATTCTTTTCATTACAAACAAGTGAGAGATCATATGCAACCAACTAGCAAGTTTGATCACGTTAATGTACCTATTTTTGAAGCATAAATCATAAACCAAAAATTGCCACAAACATTTTTGGTTATAACAAGTATATAAAAAAAATTGTCCATTACCTTTTAGAAATACATCAATAAATATACAATTATTTACTGGTAAAAATTTAAAAGCTATTGGACATTTTTAAATATACAATTATTTATTTGTGTATATTTAAAAGGTAATGGACAGATGTTTTTATTATATAAAAATTATTATTTATTTGTACATTTTTAAAAGGTAATGGACAGATTTTTTAATATATAATTATTTATTTGTATATTTTAAAAAGGTAATGAACATATTTTTTAATATATAATTATTTATTGGTGTATTTTAAAAGCTACTGGATAGATTTTTTTAACCTTATGACTACTGCAGGTGAGATATTTTGCCCAACGCCACACAAGCTGACACACTGTATACTTTATACAATATATTCACTCATTCATATTTCCCGCCATTTTGGACACGGCCCTGACCAGAAATAATAACAGAACACTGATCGAGATTAATCTTCATAACAGCCGTTTCAGTTTTTTGTTTTTGTGTGAGAAATACCTGGACATTTTGAGTTCAAAAAGAATAGTGGAACGGTGTGCCAGAAAAACTGTTATTGGGAATAATGGACATAAATACAGGACATCTGACCACAAATGCACTTAAGTAACTAAGTAAACGCGAGTTTATAAATTGTTTGCCTAATTTTAATCATCAACTGATATAAAATATTATAAAAATTTGAAAACCCACAAAATAATACTTACCGATTCACATATGAACATTATTTTAAGTATTTATAAAATTAAATGTTATGTGAGTAAAAGTAATAAATTTGTAAACAAGGTTTTTGTCAAAAATTAATCCAATAGTCAAAAGGTTAATATATAATTATTTAATGGTGTATTTTTAAAAGATCATGGACAGACTGTTTTATAGTTTCTTGCAAGTACAGAGAAACACAGTACTCTACCTCTTGATCCTGCCATGAAACCAAGGATAAGGGCTTTTTCTGGACGGGTAACTTTGTTTGAAGATTTGAACATCTCCTGCGCCTCCATCATCTGCTCTCTCTGGCAAACGTAAACATAAGAATCTTAATATACAGGGTTTGGTTTATGCAGTATAACATGTCAATAACATTTCATGCTAAAATGTTTATCAATTTCATATTCTTAAATTTTTCATGAATTGTACAATATTTATAGAGGACAATGAAATTTATAAAATTTGTAAACAAGTTCTCTTACATGTCAGTTAAGCTGACAAATATTAACTAAATATTGCTGGCATTATTAAAACATAACACACTTTTGAATAGCCATTTGTAACACATGTAAATTAATGCATCTGCTCAATTCATTTGAGAAAATACATAAAACACTAACACATTTTCAACATTTAATTATTTGGAAGATTTCAAAGATGAACTGATAATTGACAATTTTATCTGAATTTAGGCTGAGTTTTCCCTAGTTAAAGCTAAGGGCATTAAAGTGACAGACCCTAGTTTTTACACAGTACCGCATATTTTTCACTATAAGAGCAGTTTGGGGTTATCCATTTCCATACATCCAGTGTTTTTGGTCATCCTGGTGTTTCTAATACCACGAAATACATTTTGCATATATTTAAAAATGCATGTGCAACTGAGTAATAACTGTTATTGAGACAAGTTCTAGTCTATTTTTAAAGATTTCACTGTTTCAATGACATAGACTCTTAACTTTATTGTAACTTTATCCAAATGTGTTACAGGTTTGTAGTTTAATCAAACTTATTGTCTATTTTCACAGGCTGAAACAAGGGTCTGCAATTTAAGTAAAATTGTAGAGAAAAACAAAGTCTTGATATATAAATGCTCTTTCAATCCTATGAATCACACATTTTTAATGTATTCTGGCTTACTGTGAGTGATAGTCCCTTCTTGGGTGGAGCACTGAGTTGATTTGGCTGCTGCACTAACTGTGCTGGCTGCGGCTGTTGAAGCAAGGACTGCTGTGCTGGTTGCCGAACCTGTGGTTGAACTATCATCACCGGAGGTCTGGTTGCTGGAGCTTGCTGAGGAGTTATTTGTTGCGACTGCAGCAAAGTGGCCTGTGATTGGCTGCCTAATTGGCCAATTGTCATTTGAGTTCTAATTTGAGATTGGCCAAGCTGCTGTTGTAACTGCTCTTGCAAATTCTGCCGTGCTTGTTGTGTTGTAGAAGAAGAAAGAACGGTTGCTGTGAAAAAGTTGAAAGAAGGAAAGTGTTGTTTTCAAAAACACAAAATTCTCAATATTTTCCAAACTTTGACAATATTCATCCCTTGAAGTAAGTGACAAGCAAGATAATTGATAAACAGGCTGTACTGGTAAACAATATGTAAACAAAACAATGACTTGAATAACTATTATCTCATCCTTGTTGAATTTAGCCTCGACAACAGAGTCATACATGTAGATATGAGAATATTTTGTTTACACATCAATAGACAGAAATATAAATGATGTTTTATGAACAAATTATTATAATTTTTAAATTATTGAAATCATAATTTACTACTAGCCTGGTAAGCTAAAATAATATACTAGGTTAACATCAGTTCCTCAACTGTTTAAGTTTGACAGATATAACAGATGTTATTTTTTCAATGTTGAGATGTTAACAAACCTTGTGAGACTTTGGTTGCTGTTGTGAGTCTGTTGCTAGACACAGGCACATATGCAGGTGATGGCGTTAGTAATGAGGAACCACTGGTTACCATAACAGGTGTGGGCATTTTCTATCAAGCAAAAACATAAGCATAAAAGTTAAGTTTTTTCATTAATTAGGAAACTGGAAGTGTATATAACTCATTTCTTGCTACAATGTAGCAACGGTGGGAGAGTGGATTGGTGTTTTTCATGGAATAATATTCCATCAGATCAACCTGTATTTTAATTACTCATACTTTAATTACTATTGCAACACTTTAGAACTGATTAATATAACCTCAATTATAACCACTATGGTAACCCCCCCAAAAAAACCCAACCAACCAAACAAAAAACCCAAATAAAATAACTGATAATCATTCCTAAAAGGAAGACATATGATACTGATAGCCATACCATAAGCAGTTTTTGTATCCATTCACAATTACATCATTTGTTTTCTAATGCAAATATGTAAGTTATTCTACTCTTAAAATTGTCTGACTAGAGAAATGATAGACTACTTTTATAAAATTTTAACTCAAAGTTTACAAAAACTATAACCAGACACATGTAGACATGTAAGCTCTACTGTGAAATAATATGTTGATATTAAAATTTCGACTACTTTAATTGATGGTATCAGTCGACAGGCAGCCCTTCATTACTACTACATAGACTAGTAATGTTCAGTGATCAATTATAACTGAAACCTGGTGGTATCAGTCGACAGGCAGCCCTTCATTACTACTACATAGACTAGTAATGTTCAGTGATCAATTATAACTGAAACCTGGTGGTATCAGTCGACAGGCAGCCCTTCATTACTACTACATTTGTACATAGACTAGTAATGTTCAGTGATCAATTATAACTGAAACCTGGTGGTATCAGTCGACAGGCAGCCCTTCATTACTACTACATAGACTAGTAATGTTCAGTGATCAATTATAACTGAAACCTGGTGGTATCAGTCGACAGGCAGCCCTTCATTACTACTACATCTGTACATAGACTAGTAATGTTCAGTGATCAATTATAACTGAAACCCGATGGCATCAGTCGACAGGCAGCCCTTCATTACTACTACATCTGTACATAGACTAGTAATGTTCAGTGATCAATTATAACTGAAACCTGGTGGTATCAGTCGACAGGCAGCCCTTCATTACTACTACATTTGTACATAGACTAGTAATGTTCAGTGATCAATTATAACTGAAACCTGGTGGTATCAGTCGACAGGCAGCCCTTCATTACTACTACATTTGTACATTGACTAGTAATGTTCAGTGATCAATTATAACTGAAACCTGGTGGTATCAGTCGACAGGCAGCCCTTCATTACTACTACATAGACTAGTAATGTTCAGTGATCAATTATAACTGAAACCTGATCAGTCGGGCTCTGCAAATCTTATGATTGATTAGAAAAAAAATAAAATTAAAATAAAAGTATCATTGGTATATGGAAATGATACAGATATACTGGGGTTTGGGTTTGTTTTTACAAGTACAAAAAGGAACTGATCAAAATACTGCAATTGATTGCCAACACTAAGATAAAGTGACATACATTGAAAGCAGGGTGAACTGATCAACGTACTGCAGTGGATTGCCAACACTAAGATAAAGTGATATTCTACATTGTAAGCAGATTGAAGTGATCAACGTACTGGTGTTGCTGGGGCTAGGAGACCAGCAGCATAGTCTGGAGTATAGGAAGGGTTAGCTGGGGATGTCAAACCAGCTGCAATGGCTGCCTCCTTTTCTTTCTTGTGCTGTTCAATTGCTTCCATTTCTAAAACACCAAAAAATATTCACTAATGTACACAAAACAATTCAAGGAAACAAATAATGACAATATAAAATAAGTATAAATTTCAAAGTTTTTCATTTCAACTCATACTAAATGATCAAAACTTTTGTAATTAAACAGACACATGAAATCTAACAAACACATAGAACAGTTTTCGATGTACAAAATTAGAAAAAACATTTATCAGACAAACTATATCTTCGTCTTAAGATAAGATAAGATAAGATAAAAATATCAGGTTACTACGTTTAGATATTAGTGTAATAGGCTAGCTGAAGCTTGCCTGTTACACTGATATATAAACCTCACCAAATAACCACATTCAAAACGTAGAAATCTGATATTCTATATTTTATTGCGAGGGTGGTCTCACAGGAACAAAACGTTACATGAGAGAGCTGGCTATTAAAAGTGCAAGATTTTGCATTAGGCATTGTTGACTGGCCACAAAGATCAACATTTTTTTTTTTAACGACACCACTAGAGCACATTGATATATTAATAATCGGCTATTGGATGTCAAACATTTGGTAATTCTGACATATAGTGTTAGAGTAAACCTGCTATATTTTTTCATTAGTAGCAAGGGATCTTTTATATGCACCATCTCACAGACAGGATAGCACATACCACTGCTTTCGATATACCAGTCGTGATGCACTGGCTGGAACGAGAAATAGACCAATGGGTGCACCCACGGGGATGGATCCCAAACCGAGTGCTTTACCACAGGGCATCGTCCCACCTCTCAAAGATCAACAAACAACCATTCAACTTTAACGTAATGCATATGCTACAATATAAGGGCAACCCAATGTAAATGTATTATAATATTTTATTAGGTTCAATTTATAGAATTTATTATTATACAGAGCTCAGAAAGTTGGTGTTGTATCTGTAGAGTTTGATCTACATAATAATTTACTTCTTAGTACAAACAAGCCTAATATGCACTATAAAAAACAAATTGGGGTGTGTGTGTGTGTGGGGGGGGGGGGGGTTGCAGCCCCAGCCTACGTCCCTGGTAATCCCCATGTTCCTCCACTGGTGAAGTGGGTTTTAAGGGGATTTTTTCATACAGACTTTCTTTACAAATGCCCAGTCCTCTTGAATTTTGCAGACATGTGGTATCAAGTATGCGGTTGTTAAATTTCTTTCGCAGTGACCTGCACCTAAAAATCTTAAGTGTGAAGCCTGTTCATCCTCATGTTACAGGTTTTAGATGAAGCTGTCAAATGGATTGCAGTAAAATCACTTAGAAACCTTCTTTAAAAAAATTATATACAGTGACCTTGATATCTGACTGTGACCATAAAAGTCATTCGATAACTACTCTTTACATGAGGATTTTGTGGTGTTTGTTCTCAAATTATTTGAACAGCAATACCTAGAAATCTAATGTAAATGTTTTACTGATGACTTAAAATCATTTAGCACCTGATAGTGATATCTGTTGAATGATTTGTAAAAAAACCTACTTTAATTTTTTTGTTTTTATGTAGGTAACTTCGACAGGGTTGAAAATTAACATGAATACCATGATTGCCAGCAGGGCCAGTTGAACAAAAATCTTACTGACCCTTCTCAATTTTAACTAGACCTCCAATTTCACTGCACAACCAAAATCAAAACTAGAATGTTCTTTGTTGAATAATATAACCATGTGCTCGCTGTATACAGTCTGAATAAAGTCTGTTTACGTCAAAAGGAAACCGATGAATTGGCATGTAACTTCATAATGAATACAGTCTGTTAACGTCAAAAGGAAACCGATGAATTGGCATGTATCTTCATAATGAATACAGTCTGTTTACGTCAAAAGGAAACCGATGAATTGGCATGTATCTTCATAATGAATACAGTCTGTTTACGTCAAAAGGAAACCGATGAATTGGCATGTAACTTCATAATGAATACAGGTAATGAATACAGTCTTCATGTTTCTGTTTACGTCAAAAGGAAACCGATGAATTGGCATGTATCTTCGTAATGACGTCATACAGTCTGTTTACGTCAAAAGGAAACCGATGAAATGGCATGTAACTTCATAATGAATACAGGTAAAATTCATATAAAAAACATATTATTAAGTTTTAAACCCATACAAACCCAAATAACATTTTTAAAAAATAATAAATTCAGTATAAATAAAAAAGTTTCTTTACAAGTTACCATTAAATTATACAGATTAAATCTCATTTTTAATACAGGTGTAAAGAAAAATGCTAGAACAGCCAAGGTATGCAGCTTCACTTGCATTGTCTCGATAGAACTGCACCTTTTAGTGAACTAGTCTGGGATTGGCAGTCCTCTGGTGATGCACAAGGGATGAACTCGCTATTAAAGGATTTCCTCAGGAGTTGCTGTCCACCTATACACGAGGCACTAGATAAAGATTCATGGATTCATCCACTATTTTGTCAAATACCCATTCAACTCTGCATTGTACAGAGATACGGCCCTGATCACGTATTACGGTTTAGTCGTTCAGATTACCTTGGATGTTCCATCAATTTAAAAAATTGTATTTACACTGAATGTTTATAAAAAAAACAAAGTTATTTTAGATTTTTAGATCATATGGGTTTACAATTTAATAAATTAATATTTTCCTTTAATATGAATTTTATCTTTATTCATTATGAAGTTACATGCCAATTAACTGGGTTTTTTTTTGTTTTTTTTTTAATAATCCCTGTACCAGTAGTAATGGAAAATTCCATTATTATTGTGAGGTAAAACAACAAGATAAATTTTTATTTTGCTCCAGAATAATATAAGCTAATTAAATATGATAAATTTTTACCATAACATTGAATAATGTCAAAAATTAGGTCTACAATATAATTATGGCATATTCAGTCCATTCCAATAAGCCAACGACTTTAAAGTCCTGGTTCAAAATCGCAGTCTGGTCAGTTTGGCTCTGTCAAAATATAGAACATGTTCTACAATGTTGTCTGTTGCCAGATCTGTAGTTGGCGCCAGCACAGACGCAGTGTGTTTTGTATTATTTAATTCAGTATCAGTGCCTTTCTTTTTCAACAGGTTCCATACTAGCCAGACCCTAAAATTAATGGTCGCCCAATGGACAATCTTTGTCAAATTCATAGTCACCCCCATAGCCAATAAAGGTCGCCATGGGCGACGGCTAATTTTCAATCCTACTTTGATCTTTGACTTAATGACCCAAATGACTATATATGTGGCTATCTAAGCACTAAGGTCATGCAGCAGACAATTGAGGTCAGTTTGTTACATTTGGGGGGGAGAACCCATATTAGGGAGGGGGCAACCACACTATATATATATATATATAAAATGTATGTATGTATGTATGATTTTATAAAATTTAATAGTTAAAACAAATGTTTTAATTGAGGGGGCGTGGCTCTGTGCCCTCCCTCGCTGGTTTGTTAAATAGTTTGGTAGTGACAGAGCAAAATATGACCTTGACCCTTGAGATTTTTTTTTTCCATTATTATCTATGTACATGACCGTTGACCTCATGACCGTAATATTAATCAGATGCATTCTTGTTGTTTAAGGGTCTGTTTAACAGAGGATTATAATAACACTATTCAATGATTTTGGTAAAAGTAAACCTGCTTCAATTTCACTTTTTTGGCAGTTACACAATTTGCAGTGGTTACCATGGTAACAGATTTTTAAAATGATAAACATTATAATAATATAAAAGACATTTAATATTCGTAGATGTGTGTAATTTGAAGAACAATTAACAAAAAATGTAGCAATAGTAACACTTTTAAAACTGTAGTTAATGCCGAAAATTATGATGAAACAAAACTGTTGGTACTGATGAAATAAAGGTGTTTCCTGTAAAGAAAACCCCATTCAAATCATAAATATAGTATATAGTTAATAAATAAAAAATATACTCTTATATTACAAGAACTTAATTTCAAATTATTTTTCTTATTAAATATTATCAAATAACATGGCAACATAAATAAAATAATTTATTTTAAAATATTGAAATAAAGTAGCCAGTCCATTACAGAATGTGTGTATAAGTTCATTTCAATATACCAATAATTAAGAGATATCAAAAATATATGACAGGTAAACTTCGTGAAAATTTATAAAAACAATGCAACCGTATACGGGTTGATTAATATGAATAATCCATCAGGGTTGCACGTAGCATCTGGAAAATGGAAATCATCATGACTCACAGGGTTTTATTTTATTTTATTCAAAAATGGGAGTCATCTATGATATATTTCTTAAATCACATAATTAACTGAATAACTGTCTTGTTTAGATTACAGTAATATATTTTATCCATTATTCTATCTGTATCATACATAGGCCCTAAACATGTATATCCATTGTTTTTCTTCTTGTAAATAATTTAGTGGGTTTTTTCTTTTAACATACCATTTGGCTTTTAGTCACCCACTGCTACATGCTAACCTGTTTTCTAACACAGCTTCATCTGCGCAATAACAATGGCATAAGGTGGCACACACACACACACACACACACACACACACTCACACTCACAGACACAGACAGACACACACAGACACACACACACAAACCATCGCTGCTGCTACTGGATCAAGAAAAAGAATAATTATGACTAACTCGTATAACGAGATGTGCTCAACCATCTTCATATATTAAAAACAATAAAGAACAATAATAAAAACAAAACAAAAAACTAGATACAGTCAAACCCGCTTATTTGCATACCCTCGGTGCTGCTCGATTTTGTGCAATTAACCGGGTTAGTCGATTAACCGATAGAGTACCGACTTTCACTTTGTAACAGCCATCCAACTACAAAGTGGCATGGGAGACAGTCTAGCATAATGCGGTACTTCATACCGGAACTATTACAGTTAACACGTCACATGCAGTTGGATATATATAAATGTAAAAAAATATATCGATCGATATATATATATAATTAGCATGACGTTTTTGTTTTAATCTGCCAGACCAGAAATCATTTTTAAAAAAACAACCCAACAACGTCCGTCACTGGGCGTCGTTTTCTAAAAACACAAACTTTGTGCATTAACAAAAAAACACTGACCATCCACTAGTGTACACAAAGTGTATTAGCCATGTAGTTAATGAGATAAACTTGAAACAACAGAACCATCAAAAAGTTCACATTTCATCGGTGCACGTGTTTACAAAATGACGTCAGTTTCCGGAATTACCGGGCTGTTGATTGACCGAATGCGCCTTACCATAGAATTACGTGAACTTGTATGAATTTGCTGGTATGGTGTTCTTTCCCTCCCAAAAGTTATGGCAAGCTTTGGTATTATTTGTGATCCCCAAATAATGACTTTGCTATTGTTAAGCAATTAAAGTTAAGCTCGGCTAGTGAATCGTTATCAGTTGCAGCAGTCTGCATTGCATGCATGTCCGGTCTAACACAATTGACTGACCTTCATGGTGCGGTCCTACTGATTGGTGTCTAACAATATAGCAGAAACTTAGGGACGATCCATAAATAACGGTCTTTATGTTTGTTTTTTGACGACCTCCCCCACCAGTCTTTTTTTTTTCCGCTATATTTTCTGGGAAGCAAGTGATAAATCGTTTCTTTTGCGTTTAACAGATATAGCGTACACTGCATCTAATGAATAAGTGAACAACAACCCTTTCTCGGTCACGTTTATTAAAAACATAACCGCCTAGGACGATTGATCTGTAATCTTTTAATTACTAACAAGGCTTCTCAACATAACGTAATTGACACAGAACAATGATTGCCCTGAACACGTCAATCGAATAGGGCCTCAATAGTTGAGTGCGCATGCGTACAAGCGCACAGGCGGTACTTCTAAAAATAATAGTCGGAGAGTTACCTGTTATTGAGATGGCCTCTGATTAACAGCAATATATTGCAAACAAAACATTAGGTCTTAGGTTTATTCAACTTATTTATGTCATTCTTAAATCTTGTAGTCGGGTATTGTGATTCACCAGTAGTAACGTGCACACCATCTCATTTGCATACACGTCGACTCTGTAAACGGCGATTACAGTCGGCTTGCCACACAGTGAGCTCAAACAAAACAGATTAATCGGTGATTTATTTGAGTTTTTTTGCCAAAGTTTGATAGACTTTCTCAGTTATTTGTGACATTAATTTAGCACAAAAAAACAAAACTACGTTATTTATATGTGCAAATAACCGATATATAGCCTGTAGTCTGTGCAATTAACCGGATGTTTTGTAGTGTTATACGGGCAAATGGTTCCGTGTTGGGTGAAAATAGTCGATTAACCGAATTATGCTATAAACCGATGTGCAAATAAGTGGAGATGACTGTATATAGACTGAACAAAAAACTCGAAGTTGGGACTGGCACACTACATCAGCCACATTTGTTTACACTTATGTTATGTTAAACATACTGATATGGTTGGGAACCAGTTAAACTGCTTGACTATATTTATTCTGAAACTTTGTAGTCATTAGGTTTTTAAAAACGTATTTTTTTAATGTAAAAGCAATTGACAGCGGGGAGAAAAAACAACAAACAAAAACCTATACATAAAGAGCGAACTGAAAACTCACGGTTGACATTCGTAGACAGTTTGTGCATTCGACATTGTCCCGATGATCTAAATTTAGACAAAGCCACTGGTTTTTACACTTAAGTTACGTTAAACGTATTGATAAGGTTCAGAACCAGTTAAACCACTCGGCTATTTTCGTTTTGAACTTCATAGTCACTGGGTTTTTATGTATTTAAAAAAAAAAAGAAGTTTAATGTAAAATCGAAGTAAGGAAATGTTTTATTTAAAGATGCACTCAACACATTTTATTTACGGTTATATGGTGTCAGACATATGGTTAAGGACCACACAGATATTGAAGGAGAAAACCCACTGTCGCCACTTCATGGGCTACTCTTTTTGATTGGCAGCAAGGGATCTTTTATACGCACCATCCCATAGACAGGATAGCACATACCATGACTTTTGGTACACCAGTTGTGGAGCACTGGCTGGAACGAGAAATAGCTAAATGATCGACCCCACATCAAGCGATCGCTTTACCACTGGGCCACGTCTCGCCCAGCCTGTAAAATCGATTGACATCGGAAATATTTTGCGTCAACCATGATGCACACAGATTTTATTTAGGAGTATTTTAGGTAAATATTGCGTCAAATACGCAGGATTCCTGCATCATGTGAAACCCTGATCCATGTTATCAGGGTAGTAACCACAAGCATGTACTACATGTATGTATACATATGCGTAATGTGGACGAGATATATTGTGCTATCGGCTATAATATTTCTATCCTTTTACACAAGTATTATATTGTTTGAAATTTGTTCATGTAAACTATTATAAAATGCAACATTCAAGTGATAGTGCATAATTGTATTGACATACACCTATACTTTAGTTCTTACAATATAGCTTTTCAACGTTGAGACTTTATACATGCATATACACGTACATATATATGAACTCATACACATACTTATATGTTGCTTTTTATGTGTGAACTCCATATCTGATCAGAATATTAACATTTACAATGTAGTTTGCTTGGTTACCAACCTCATACATTATTTTTTAAGCATTTTGTTGTGTAATACAACACAATTATACTCTTTAAGTATACATAACATATAGTACACTGTGTCAAGTATACAGAATGTGTAACAATGTAATACAGCGACATGTATATTCAGAATAAATTTTTGTTCAGAAAGACAGGATTTCTTTTCTATGGTCAAACGTTTTCCTTATGTATTGAGCTAAACATGTTATGACTTCCTGATCTGTACTATAAAAAAAGACAGCTGATATTGGTAATATTTGGTCTAGTGTGGCAATATTTGGGAAGGTAATTCCGTCTAAGATCTGCTAATACTACACTCAAAAAGGAAATATATTTTATCTTCTTCTTTGCAATTAGGATTAAAAAATCCATCACCAGACACCCACTAAATCATCTGGTTTTACATACTTAAAGACCACTACCCCAAAATAAACAAAACCACCAAAAAAATGGCAATTCTTCATAACAGATGATAAATAAGTTTTGTGGACAGAAAACAACTTCAGTGCAATTGCATTCAGTTTTCCAGTACAAAGCCTATCTCACCTGCCACTTTTCTTCGTCTCTTAGCTTCCTTTGAACCAACCGGCTGTTCAGTAATATCCAAAAACTAAAAATGAACAAAAGTATGCTAGAAAACACATCAGTACCATCACTGCATGCATACATTTCTAATGTTGTTAAGGCTGATGACAATGCACACAATTTGCACCAGCGACACCCCACGCAACAGCAAAGCCCTATTATTCTGTGGTGTGGCCCTCATGTGCGAAACCAAAGTCACAGGAAAACAGCTATCCAAAATTCAAGGAATTTAAGGATGCATACAAACTCTAAAAACAAGACAATAAATGGCTAATAATTAGAATTTTACTCATCTATTCCTAATAGAAATTAAACAAACTAGCTTTATTAGCTTATACAAAATATCACGTGTATTAAAAAATAAAAATAAACTATCTGCAGTCTATTTGCATTATTACTATAATGTTAAAATTTACTTTGATCTTGCCACCATCTTTCCTGGCTAGATTTGACCGCAGTGGTGTTCCTGACAGGGGAGTCCCTCCCAAACGCCCTAAAGAAGTACTGGGTGAACGGAATCCTGGACTACTTGAAGGACTGCGATTAGAAAGGAATTTCATTGGAGCTGCAATTTAAAAAGGCAAAAAAGAATCAATTAAGTATTGAAAATAATTACACAAAGCAAAGAACTGCAATATATATATATATATATATATATATATATATATATATATATATATACACACACACACACACACATACACACACACACACACACACACACACACATACTTTATACTCTTCAAAAACAGAAACTTGACATTGGTAAACATAATGCTATCGGATTATTTTTACAGAATCAAAGACATCATAAAGACAAGTAAGTGAGCGAATGGTGATCCAAGAACACTAGAAAACATGTTTGATTTGCATAAACGTAGCCATAGTCAATGTTTGTACTCAAACGCAAAAGCGCAACCCTCAGAGAAGCACGTGAATCATGAAGTTCTGTAACTTTGCATGTTGGTGGGGCATAAAAGGCCACATCAGCAGTGCAGGGATTCTAGACTATGGTAGCCCCCACTCCCATGGCTAGTGATATTCAATGTTGGGCTAGTAAATAACTACTATTGACATGCCTGACGGCTAGTGAAAAACAAAATTGTCAAACGTTGCAGTTAAGTCTATTTTGTAAATATGAATATCCTGACCTCACCCCAACCTCCAATGTTAGTGTTTTTAAGCCTCTTTAGGCAACATATCTGATTATTACTATTATTTAGTAAAATTGTATTAACTAAAATAAAGTAGGGCTAGTGAATATTTAATTGTGGCTAGTAATTTTTTTTAATCACTGATCCCACGGCTAGTGGATTTGTAAACAATTCTAGAAGCCCTGGCAGTGATTCAAACAGACCGCATAACGACACTGTAGGTAACGCAATAATGCCAACATTGACGTCAGCTCAACGCAATAATGCCAACATTGACGTCAGCTCAACGCAATAATGCCAACATTGACGTCAGCTCAACGCAATAATGCCATCGGGAGAATGCAAAGAGGGGTAACTCAACAAGCTGTGGCAAGGCACTTTGGCATCTCCAGACAAACCATCTCTGCTTTATGGGCATGATACAACACCACTCAAAGTGTTAATGACAGGTCAAGGTCCGGTCATCCCAGAGTAACCACTGCCACTCAAGATCGATACATCCGTGTGCATCATCTTCAAAATCGAACCACAACAGCAACACAGAATTTCTGACCAGACAGTTCGTAATCGGCTGAGGGAGGCAGGAATTTCCCCTAGAAGACCAGTGCAAACGTAACGTTTTGACCCATGTCACTTAGCGGAGCATCTGCAGTGGTGCCAGCAGAGGGTGAGATGGACACGTGCCAGATGGAGGACTGTTTTGTTCTCAGATGAGTCTCATTTTCTCCCGTCACGTGCTGATGGACGCACACAGATGTCTATAGATGTCGAGGGGAATGTTATGTTCTAAATTGCATGCAACAAGTCAACCATTTTGGTGGTGGCAGTGTTATGGTGTGGGCAGGAATCCATTTTGGTGGTAGAACAGCTCTTGTGCATGTGGCAGGTGCACTGACGGGCATCAGCTACCGAGACGAGATCCTGCAGCATCACGTCGTTCTGCACATGTTTCAGCATGACAATGCCAGACCACATGTTGCATGTGTTAGTCAGGAGTTTCTGCAGCACCACAACATCCAGACATTACCTTGGCCTGCCTGTTCACCGGATTTAAAGCCAATAGAACATCTATGATTTAAAGCCAATAGAACATCTATGGGATGCACTGGATCAGCGTGTGTGCCAGAGGAATCCACCACCCCAGACACTTCCGCAACTTTTTATGGCACTGCAGCATGTGTGGCAGACCATTCCACAACGTGTTGTGCAACGTTTGATTGATTCCATAGGTCGTCGTTGTCAAGCTGTTATCAGGGCTTGTGGTGGTCATAACCGATACTGACATTGTGCCCATCCCTATATCACACACATGCCAGTGCACATGTTTCCAGTGGATTGCCAGAGATACTGTTTCGAACATGTACAGAGTAATCCCCTTCCCATGGCATCTTGATCTTTGGTTGCTTGTATCATGTCTTCCAGGTGTTTGTTTTTTTATTAAACTCTGAAAATCAATGTCAAGTTTCTTTTTTTTAAGCGTATATATACTTGCGGGTGTGAATAAACTTGGTCTTCATAGTGGCCTAGTCCTAATATTAGAATACCAATAATATATAGATAACAATGATTGTTTAGCACATTTTTATCATGTATTTTACCTCTCCATGTGGTCCTGACTAAATTCTATTGGTGATGAAGGTCTATTAATTTTCTTTTTACAAAGGTATTACACTGAACTGTCAAGCCTACTTTAAAGTTATTTGTTAGCCTAGAAAGTATCCACCATATCCTAATATACAATAGCATCCTCAGAAAAATAAACATAGTAAAAATGGCTTTGCTGATTCACATAGTTTGTGCATGCTTGTTTTTTTGTTCATAACCCAATGAATGTAACAGAAATAACAGACAATCCTTAAATTAATTACAAAACAGACAGGCAAAATGAGCAACTTAGAAAAATAGAGAAAGCAAAATTTATACAAACTTTCATCATCCATTTTTTTGGCAAAACTCCTCATTTTGATTGGCCCTGCATTTGGTTGGTTTTTCTTGTTTGCAGCCACATCAGAAGCTGAAAAATAAAAGACAAATCCCCCAAATTAGTAAAGAATTGAATTGCAAAGAACAGTACTTAAAATGTTGACAAACTGTTCACACAATATGATGATATACATTGTATTTAGGGGATAACATCACGATGTTGATATTCCTATTCTAACACTACATCTAGTAAGAGTATCTGTAAGAAATGTTATTGTTTTTATTTTAAAAATCCCACAAATCTTAAAAACCTAATGATATGATATTCAATGAAAATGCTTGTAATAAGTAAAAGTATGACATAATATATTATTCTTTCTCTTGACATGACATCACTGACATAAGAGTGAAGGAAATGACAAATTTATGTCTTGTAGTCTGCATTTTGTTGCAAAAAATATGGATATGATTGGAGTTTACATTTGTGAAGCAGTATTTCAAACTTATATTGACTTATTTCGAGGAATTCGCTTGGATTAATTTTGGACAAAAAAATGTTGATGGGGTAGGTCTACAAGTTTATATCTTTACTAACATATTTTTATGTAAACATTTTTGATAAATACATAAAATAATATTTATTTACAAAAGGACATTATTTTCCTGAGTTTTACAAAATTTGCAATATTTTAAAAAGTAATGTTGTTTAAAATTGCGTTAAAAAAATTGATAGTCATTATTTCCCACCTTCTTTATAAATTTTACTGTCCCAAAAAGTATGTTCTAAACAAAAATGATGTACCGGTACTTCGGATTGTGATACAATTATTTCTGATGAACCTGCCTGTGCCATTTTGGGAACACAGACTAGAAATGCAGGCAGCAAGGCACATCACTGAATTAACTGTTGTGATCGATCAGTGACCTGACTGTACTTGGGTTGGTGTTCATTGTTGGCAATTACAAAATTTGGCATGAATATTTTATATCCACTATTATATCTGTATAATAGACATACATGTACATTGTATATCCATTGTTTTTCTTCTTGTAAATAATTTAGTACCCTTTTTATGTACCCTTTGGCTTTTAGACACCCAGTGCTGAATGCTAACCTGCTTTGTAACACAGCTTCATCTGCGCAATAACAAAGGCATAGGAAGGTGGAAAAAAGGGGGTGGGGGAGACACACACACACACACATATATATATATAATTATATATAAACCATCGCTGCTGCTACTGGATCAAGAAAAGTGTGGGGGGGGGGGGGCACATGTCCCCCTTGCGACTGACAGCGGAAAAAACAACAACAAACAACAAAACACTGAAGTCTATACATATAGAGCGAACTAAAAACTTGTGGCTGATATTCATATACCGCACTTTTGACATTGTCATGATGAACTAAATTTAGACAAAGGAACTGCCACACTACATCAGCCACACTGGTTTTTACACTTAAGTTACGTTAAACCAATTGATATGGTTGGGAACCAGTTAAACCGCTTGGCTATTTTCGTTTTCAACTTCGTAGTCGTTATGTTTTTAAGTATTAAAAAAAAAAAAAAAAAAAAAAAGTTTAATGTAAAATCGATCAAAAATATTTTATTTAGGAGTATTTTAGGTAAACATTGCATCAAATATGCAGGATTCCTTCATCATGTGAAACCCTGCTCAGTACAAAATGGGTAAATTGCCATGAAAGTCAAACTTGATCTGTAACACTACATGATAAACCTATTTAAAAAGTTTCCAGCTCAATATCTTGAGGCAATAGTGAAAACAAAAAGTCGAAAAAACTATATGTATGAGATTGACAGACAGGACGGAGACGAACCTAAAGTTCCCTCCAGTAGGACCAGTAGATACAATTTCAGGGCTCCCACTTAAGTATTTATCACCCACAGCAATTAAAAAAACAAATTGCCATCAGTGAAAGAGCCCACTGACGACAATTTTGAGTATGCTGACAGCAATTTTTTTTTCAAACTGACTTTTGCAGCAAATAAACTTGACTAAAAAGTAATTTTTCTGTATGTACATGTAGTCAAATTTCTTCAATTTATGTCAATAAACTTCAATCAACAAGAATTTATTATATATGGAATCATGGACTACTAGCATAGGCTAACATTTAACGGAACCTGGTTTTTCTGAGACAAAATTGCCCAAGTTTTTGGTGAAAATTGTTCTGTGGATAACATTAAATTGTATACAATAATATCGCTGGGTGAAAATTAAAGGAGGATGGTCTTGCAGCCCCCAACACCCCCCATTTAAAAAACAAAACAAAACCCCCACTAAAAAGCGGTATATATATTATACAACAACACAGGATACACGCATGACTAAATATAGTTCCATCGCGTGGTACTAATTAAAGACCTATTAACTTCAATCAGAACCCAAATGTCTGTGTTAAATACTGGCAAATAATGTTCATACACGTTTATACATTTTGCCCTCGGTGAGGAGCTTTACTGATGGCAGTAATTTTTATTTGGTGGCACCAAAGTTCCCTCGGTGACGCCCCAACCGACGGCAGTTTATATGTCACCAACGGCAATTGCCGTCGTTGTCACCATTAAGTTGGATCCCTGTAATTTAAATTCAATGTGTTACATCACCTGTTATTCACCCGTATTCGTCTAAATGAATTTATTTGGATGTAATTTAAGGTATAATTTCTACATTTCTAAAAAACCCAACCTAAAAAAACCCCATATATTTATGACAATAATGCAACTTTAAAACTGCACCTTTAAAAAAGTGAACTCCACACCACACTTAAATAAATATAATTTTTCAGTATTTACTTAACTTGGTGAATTTTCTATGCTAAAAAAACAACCAGCCTGAAATCAAATACAAAGCTGAAAAATACACATCCTTGCCTAAAATAAAAATAATGCATAAATTGATACATTGATAAAAAGAGGAACATTAATAAAAAAGTTTATACAAAACTGGACACAAACATTTTTGCAAAAGTTCAGCTCGTAATGTGGCAGACTTGGGTTTCCTCTTCAAAGCAAAATGTTTCACTGGTTGTGGCATCTGGCCTGCAGTGTTGGAGAATGCTGTCTTGTTTAAGAATTGACATTCCATGGGTAGCATTTGGACATCAGATGTCTTACGAACTAAAAGTACATATATTTTTATCAATTTGGTAATCAACAAGTTGTTTGTTGAGGAAACATTTTGTTCAGTATCCCAACACAATTTGCAACACAAATTTAAAAAAATCACTACACAATTACAAAACAGTAAATAGTAGTTGCTACCCAATTTTCAACTGATCATCAACTGTCACTAATCAAATTTTTACAAAACAAAATGTCCCCTGTTGAGTTTTTTCCAGTTTAAAAAACAAAACAATATATATGTTACATATGTGTAAAATGTTTTCCATCACCAACTGATAGAATTTGGGTAAACTACATGCACCAATTGAAAACAAATATTGTATTAAACCAGGACATTAATATGAGCTTGATGAAAGAATATGCTTTAGAGATGTCATTTCCTGCAAAGAGTTCTGGAACAAAAATGTTTGTTTAACAATGCTACTACATTAGCGGTACATTGATTGGATACATGTCAAACATTTGATAATTCTGACACAGTCTTCAGAGAAAACTTGTTACATTTTCCCCAATGGAAGCAACATGAGATATTTTATATGCACCCTCCCACAGACAGGACAATGCATACCACACATTTTGCATAATTCTGCAAAATCTATTGAAAATGGCAACGTACCCATCTTTCTCAGGTCAGCCAAAACTTCAGCGTAAGTGCTGCTAGTTAGTTCAAGTTCCAGACTAAGAGAACCAGTCTCGGGAAATGTTCGCAGAATTTCACCAACCATAGACACCCAAGGGTCGGTGTCCTGTATCGCCATTTGCAGAATCTCATCCAGGTCTGGCTTCCACTAAAGAAATAAAATAATATTTTTACAGAATAATTCAATAAATCAAAAGAGTATTTAAATTTATTAAATATTCTGGGTTCAGTTTAAATACAAATGTAGTATAATGTCAAAATTTACCTTTATAACCACATGGTACATTACACATATCCGAAACAAAAATGCAGATAGGTTAATTGTCACAAGGTTGTTACAAGGTAGTACAAGCAATGCAAGCTAACATTTAGCTCGCATAATTTTAAGGTAGTCAGTTATTCTGCAAGCTTGTCGTATGCATATTTTCATTTGTGCAAGCTTGCTGCATGCATATCTTCAACTGTGCAAGCTTACTGCAAGCATGTCAACACTTATGGAAGCTTGCACAAGGTTCCACACAAAAAAGGCTGAGTTTGTCAGAGTTAAAAATTAACATGAAACCCATGGTCGCCAGTTGAAGAAAATTCTTACTGGCCCTTATCAAATTCAACTAGCGGTCCAATTATCACACTGAAATGTAACTGCACAGCCAAAATCAAAACTAGAATCATCTTTGTTGAATAATAACCATGTGCTCACCTTATATAGTCAGTTTGCTTCAAAAGAAAACCGATGAATTAGCATGTAACTTCATAATGAATAAAGTTAAAATTCATATAAAAACATGTTTCTTTATAAGTTACCATTAAATTATACAGATTAAATCTCAGTTTTAATACAAGGGTGAACAGCCAATGTATGCAGCTTGACTTGGATTGTCTATGAAGTAAAACAATAATGCCGTACAAAGAGAATATCGGTAGAACTGCGCATGCTGTAATATATAAAAGTGATACAGGGGTTCAAACATTTTCAAAAAAATTACTTTCCACAGGGCAAGTGCCAATCAGATATTCACTTGCCCTATATATTTTTCAACTTGCCCATACTTTTTAAGGTAACCAATTGTGTTACTCCTATTTAATTTAATACAGTGCTTAATAATGTAATTTAATCTTGAATATAATTGATTTCAATGCACAAATTAAGAATTTTGCCAGTATGTTACAACACTTACCCAGGAAGTACTAAATGTATATGTCTGTCCAGTGGTATCTATCCACTGTCTTCTCATTTATCATAGTTTGACATCCAATAGCCGATGTATTTTTCGTGCTGGGGTGTCGTTAAACATGCATTCATTCATTCATTCCACTGTCTTCTCTACTTGCTGATATAAACCTTATTTTGTAAATAGTGTCAATTTGTTGATTTAAACTTTGTTATTTGTTTGGTAGTGTCATGTCATGTCATAGGGTTTTACGTGCACATTCAGAGCAAGCTGTTGTAGTGTCCACTTGTTCATTTAAATATAATTATTGTGTCAATGTATGTCTTAGTGACCACTTGTTGTATGGCCGTGGATGTGGTGAGATCCCTTTCCACTTGTAAACCATTATTTTATGGCTGGCATTGGTTCAAAATTGTTTATGGATTTTGGCCCATGTGTCATTATTGTGAGTATATTATTTAACACTCTCTGCCCCAAAACACTTCTCTGGGATGATTTTACTCTGTTCATAGCTGAGAAAAGTCTCTTGCACACAGCCATGGCTGGGCTCAAAACAAACATGAACTCTGTTATACTGCAATGTGTTATCAAACTTTTCAACACATTGCTTTCCATTTTGGTGTGTTAACGTATTGGAAAGAATTCGCATCGTCCCATCATTTAGGGTTAGGGTTAGTTGTCCTTAGAGCTATGTAAATAGTCGGATGATCGGAACTCTTTCCAAAGGTTTTACCGAGATTTGTAAAAAAAATTAAAAAAAAGTTTTAGGTGTTACATTAGTCACTTGTCGTTGGACATATGCAATTAACATAATTACTTGCCTGGCATGAAAATACCACTTGGCATGGGCATTGGGGATGGGATTTTTGATCCCCTGTGGTATGGAATGGCTGTCCTTTTTGTGGCGATACAAGAAGGATGAAATCAACTGGCGATGCAAGAGGGGGTAAAATCTCCAGTAAAGGATTTCCTTGGAAGTGGCTATAACAATTTTAAAGAACTTGATGATAAAAGGAGTACTCTTTATTCAAGAACTGGATGCAGCCGTTTCGGGTTTTTTTTCCATGGAAGTCGACGGAATTGTGTATTTTATTTACAGTATAATGTGGAATTTTTATCGTTGCACATGCTTTAACCATTTTGGTTACTATTAATGTCTGTTAGTGTCGACAAGCAACAACATTAAACTCAACGTAAACACATTATGTGTGGAAAGCCATGGCATTCCACCAGGTTTGTCACGTTTAATGAATATACCCAGAAGCGGCATCTGGTCTCTTCTTTTCGAAATTTATAAAACATTTTTTTTTAAACATCATCAGAGGTAGCATTAAGGACTTTTCCCCAGGAGTCCATTTTTTTTCCAGTGGACTCATTTGTTCCTGAATTGGCTCATTTTTATGCATCCATTCTCAAAATATGTGAGTCCATTTTTTTTCCTCCGAAATAACCGCTTAAGAACATGTTTCCATAGCTTCAGTCAAGACGGACAACATCAGTGGAATTTAACAGTTGTGCAGTCTACAAAACTGATTCCATCATGTACTAGTTGTCACGGAAAAAAACAGAATAAAAGTAACACTTACTGGACTCAAGTAAAATATTAGTGGTTTATTGAACAAAGAATTAATATGAATTACTCTACTATTGACTGACTTAACCTGAGATGACTGATGATCACCTTCACTAACTTTAGAACTGCTTACAGCCATAATTACCATTATACCATTTATTTTGTAGCAAACACAACATGTTTATCTTTGAAAATAAAGAAAAGTTTGGAAAGTAAGTCACGAGAATTAGAATGTTATTCAGTTTCAAATCCCCTCTATTTTGACACCAAAGTCAATAAAACATTGATTTGACCACCACCGCCGCCGCCACCACCACCACCAGATTTATAAGGGAACAAAGGGGGGTAAATGCCCCGGGCCCCCCTGCCAGAGGAGCCCCCAGACTAAGGACTACCTTTATAAAAAATGTAATAATTATAAAATTAGTTCATTTTTTTTATTTGTGTGTTGCACCTTAAAATGTCTTTACATACTTTCGTCAGAAGTCATGCTTGAAACAGTGGCCACCTGAAATACATTATATATAAATTTTCTATAAAAAAAAACATGCCAGGAGACGTGGGAAAATGCTTTTGCTATGCAAACGCGGCGCTTGCTTGTTTGGGCCACACGCAAAGAGAAACTGGGTGACGGCCTATCGCTGAATGCAGTCGTTACACAAATAGCGCAGTTAGGCCTTCTGACCTAGAACATCACAACTCTCTCAGGAGAGGGGTGGATTACTAGTCCTTCAAAAAATTGATTTAATCATGATCATGTAGGCCTATAATTTCTAATTATCGCAAATTGCGATGTGACGCCGCTTATTTTGAGCCTTGTGTTCCACCACTATATTTCTACTGACTGTACACAGTACATAGTACACACCATAGGGCCTACGGACACTCCAAACACATGCATGCCATATTTCAAAGTAAGTGGCTCACTGCCACTAGCTTTTGACAGCCAATTGCCATTATTATCAAGTTATGTTAAATTTCAATGTTCAACCAAATACTGGTCTGGACTATATAGATCAACATGGCTGTAGTGTTATCAAAAAGTTACACATACCTTCTGCGATGCTTGTTACTCTCTTGGTTATCATATTGATATCATGTTGTTATATATAGTTTAGTTATTTGCTATCGAAATTAACAATTAGTTATGCATATCTAATTTAGATTGTTTTGTTTGTAAGGGAAAATCTCTCCACTTGTAGGAATATTCAAACAAGTTTATAAACTGTATAGCTATACTCGGTTCTGTTCTGACAGAAGTTGCGAGAATTTCCGATTGCACAAAATGTGTGGCCAATCTACATCATAATGACGTCATTTTGCAGACTTTAATTTTGATAGTAGTGTTTAAATAAATAATTAAACAAATCCACACAATACCTAAACTATATCAATGTTCAGATGCATAGTGACATACTGATGTAGTTTGCTGATATAGTGGCCACAATTATTAAGTTATTGTGACATTTCATCTTTCCACTATAGTAAGGTACACGTCGACTTTTAACACGGCTCCAGTGTTAGTAACATATATAGCCTGTGTTCTGCTTACGGAAACCCCACTGATTGTGATGTACATTAGCCACATGAGGATTTCCAATGGCATTTCGGCCCGAGAGAATATACCGTAATCAACCGAAGCGTCCCGTATACCTTTCAAAATATAGACTCGTCTTGCCAATCCCACAATTCCACCAGACGATCAGGAGAAGAAAGTGATTTTTACAATTTTGTTTACAATAGGTTTATAGTGAGAATGATAGCGGAGATCATGGCGGGATCATGAGTGATGGATTGTTTGACTTGGCTAACTGATTCCATGTGTCCGGATCACTTAGGACTTGGTGATGATGAAATAATGGAATAAACATGCGTCTAAAATGCGTCTTTGAAAATAAACTTGGACAGTTTTATTATCACTTGTGGAGATGAGCAGGCTGGTTTCCATACATTCAGGGACGCATGGATTCATGTTAACACGACCTCTGATCATATGATTTATGCAGCCAACTGCACAACATGTTTTAGGCATCTTGGCCGTCAATTATAACTGCTGTAAATGATCAACGAAAGTTGCCTCAATTCACTATCAAACCAGTGACGTCATTAAAAATTAAAATAGCAGGTGAAAATCAAATTATAGGCGGCCATTAATCAACAAAAAGTCGACAAGCATTCTTTATTGGAAGTTCAATACCCGGCGACAATTGATTCGATAGCCAGTGTAGGAAAGACTTCCCAACGTTCCACTCTAGCGTGCATGCTAATAGTACCATCGACGTCCCAAACTGCGTTCATTAACGACAAAAACACGAATACGATATTTGCAGAAATACTATTCTACATTTTTCAGCTACAATACGTGAAACAAAATAAATTGCAATCAAGTAACGTAAAAAATCAACAATGTGGGCGTAAAACAAATCCATTTTAATAAATAAAAGTGAAACACCCTCTGTTAAACAGGAAAGGGTGCGACGTTTCTAACTGCGTTCAGGCGCATGTGCGGTTCGTCATTTTCCATTTTTAAGGCAACTACATGAAAAAATATATGTTTCTTAATTATGCACAGTTGCCGAACACTTAATTTATTAATTTTTTTAAAGGAAAAATTCTATTTATCAAGTGTTATGGTCCGGTCCGTGTTTTATCAACACACATCGCTCACACTTGATGTCAATACTTGTAGGCATTACGTTCATACCTGCAAATAGTTTATAAAATATCATTTTTTTAATGAACTGATTCGAAATTAACACAATATATATACTCAACATTATTTACAACTGTTATGAATGGATTATGAATACTATTCACTACAATAGAGGCAATTTCTACGAGTCATGTGGACCCGATATCGGTAATTTTAAGGAATAAACAAAAATGACTTAGTAAAATTAATGGTTTTAGGGGTTTGTAAAGTTTTTTATTTAGATACTTACTTTTCTCAACTTTATTGTTTATAAAAATATTCCTGGACTGTGAAGAAAATGCTCATAAATGAATGACATGCCGATGACAACAAATCGGATGTTGATTGCGCAAACCGTAAAAGAGAAAACAAAGTGAATGGAATTTGAAGCATAACGCAGCTAGGGACGTTGACGATAACACTAACATTAACCCTAACCCCCAAGTCTGAATGAACTGAATGCTGGAACGTTCGGAAGTCTTGCCACCTTGGAAAGCCTTGGATTCTTATTATGTATTGTGTACAAAGCCAAAACAAGGTTGCGAAAAGTGACTGTCGTCGACTTCATCAGTCACTTAAAAGTTAAAGTTAATATTAATAATTACAATAACAAAAACTACCTGATCGATGTTTCGCCTCAAAATATGTAGGAATGACAACAGCAATTTCACTTTTACGTGCGGTTGAAGTGTGTGAAAACATTCTTCGATACTTTGCAAACGTTCTTGTGACAGTTGTGAGCAAATAGTCCGGCCAGACCATAAATCGTCGGTAGAACCTAACTTGTTATGCAGCCACAAAGCCGTAGAATCACCGGCGGCCATATTGAAAAGGAAAGGGGCAAAAATAGACCACATTTCCGATTGGTTGTAATTTTCGTAAATAATTTTGCAAGAGTTATTGTCCATGAGTACTTACGGTTTCACACTATGCACAAAAATGATATTATATTTAAACGAAGTTAGTTAAATTGTTCTTACATGCAAGTTGCTAGTATTCAAGTAACAACAGATGAAACAAAAAATATAAAATTTTAATGCTTTTGTATGAAATGAAAGTTGCCAACCTGGCAACCAGTTAGGATGTTTAAAATTAAAACCACATTATTTTATTAAATCAAATTGAGGGTGTTGCCAGTCATTGTGATTAGTCACGTGCGTCAAAGTAGGCCTATCGGGTAGCTTATCCATGCAGTTCACTTTGTTTTATCTATACTTTATTTGATACACTAGCACATAGACATATGCAAACAAATACAAAGGTACTAGTGGGAAACCGGACAAAATGAGGGAGACAAAATTCATCATTTTATGTTTGTCTTGTGGAATTTCTTTTCAAATGCTGATGTGGAATGGATTTGTATCAGCAACTTCTGTCAGACATACAAGGAATGCTGATTATTATACAGTCCATATCGACTCGAACAACATTTCTCAAGAGTTCAAACACTTTTGGAGAAGCACTGGGTTTTGGTTAGTTACAATAAAATATAATTTTTTCTTGTCTTTGTATTTTTCAGTCGGACAAAACATTTTCTGCAGCATTTTGTATTATGATCTTTTGCATTTCCTAGGGTTTGAGATTTATTTTCAGCTCAGTTACTGGGGCTGGCCTGTATAAGGGAGACAATTCTTTATTTCAACAAAGTATTGTAGTGTTATCTCCCTTGTGTCTGTCTTAAGTTTCTGACAGTTCTAATTTAAACTTGTACACCAAAAATACATGTTTGTGAAATGTACTTTGTTCATGTGGGCCTACACATACTTTTATTTACACGAGTTAACATAATTTGCTTTCAACTTGTAATTTCAGTCCACCAGATCCACACCAGAAAGCGTATAAATTTGACTTGAGTCCAGACATGGAGCATAATCTAGCGTACCTTGGTTCGATTCCTCACAGTGGAATGCAGCAAGTTCGAATCCATTGGCTGTTGGACCTGGTTGCAGTATCAGGGTATCACAACTTAATGTTATATGAACCTGCAATTTCATAAATGTCTAAGTTTTTGGTGGGTAGGATACATGTGCTTTATACTTTTGTGAACAAGTGATGTACGTTGTTCCTATGCTGTTTTGACATTAATTCACAAGTGCTTACCATCATAACTGTCCACAGAACTCTTGGGCAGTTTTAGATTTGTGAAACCAATTTTGGGAGTGGCAGTCTTACAGACAGTTAAAGTACATGTAGGTCTATAAGTATGTAGGTCTATAATATTACTCTGGGTGTAGCAGTCCTGTAGATGATTCATGGATAGGTCAACAATTAGCAACTTTATCATAACATTCTTTATGCTCTGCCTTCTTCACTTTTGAACATATTAATGGTTTTGTTGGTCACATATATTCAGATCTCAGCAATTGTAATTCTATTTCCCTCCCCCAAAAAAAACCCACCAAAAGAAAATAGAAAGTATATATACCCATTAAAAAAATGCAAATGAAAATTTTACATTTTATGGCATCCTGGGCACTGCAGGACCACTGAAGGAATGGGCTCCGGTTCAGTTTTGGACTCTTCTTCCTGGTCATTGCACGTTTTGTCACAAGTTATCTTGACACTTTCAACAATCTGCTCATCACTGAGACTGGCAAATATTTCAACTTCTTTATCAACATTAACAAATTCATCAGAGTCCATTCGCAGTTCATTGTCAGTAGAAAACCTGGATGTTATGTCACCAACGAGATCCCGTAATGCTGTTGTTTCATTGGCAACTCTGCTTGAAGCTTTTGAGGAACAACCCCTGTATGAACCCAACAGTTTTTGATGGTTGTGGCACTGACAATGTCCCAGGCTTATTTCATCAAATGAATGCCTTCACTTAGTGGTAACTGAAGATCATTACCAGACCTGGAGTGCGTGCGTGCGTAATGTTTTAACATGCTCATATACCACAGAGGTTTCAAGTATGTCCGCCCTAATCCGGGGCAGACCTGGAGTAATTAATCCATAATGAAATAACGAATTGAATGCACCTATCTGTCATGTGATCACCAGACTGTCAGTTGTTCCTGTACCGTGAGCACTAATTGGGCATGAATATCACTAAACTATTACATACAGCAACAAACAAGATGGCATGTCAAGAACCCCTTTTATGTGATGTGTACCAACCACATGGCATAATACATAATGACACGCGCAAAGGTTATGACATCATGCCTTAACTACAGTCTCTTTAAGTCCCATGTCTGATGTTGAAATGTCACATCTCCTTCCTCGAGATTGGATAAAGATTATTAATAAAATCTTTGCACAGTCCGATCTCATACATTTCAAACAACGTTTAGACTTAAAGGCGGGAACAATTAAGGCATATTACATATAATGAGTGCAGCCATTTTGTACCATCCTAGTGAATACACCCTCTGGCGAGCTGGTGGTTACGTAATACCTAATGTGTCACATCAGGAATTAGTCTTCGAACTGAAGAAACAAAACATACCTGATTTTTGCGGATGCATCGCAATGTTCTGTAATAATAGCCATCCTAGTAAGCCAGTAACAATTATGTATTATTTTTCAATACAAAATAAACCACCATTGTCAAAGTGTATTATGTTTTGTACATAAATTAACCTATGTACTGAAATAATAATCAGAGTGTTTTCTTGGTTAATTGGTCTTTTCTTTCCGTGGCCTATACCTGTGGTTCCTGATTGGCAGGTGTATATTTAGACGGTCCCCAGACACTGTGTCTAGACACTAAAAAGACGTGCCTCTTTTATTAAGATAACAATGTATTGTGTTATAACTGCACGGATACCCCTCTATTCGTAATGGACATTACCAGCCGCACTGCGTTATTACTGTAAATAATTCTGTAAAACCCTTGCTTAAGTAGACTTTCCCATCTAAAATCACAAAACTGACCAATTACGTCGACCCAAAGAAAAGAAAAGTATCACTTGGGTATCGTGAGTGGTCGTTTTTGCTCGAACCTACCCTACCAATAGGCTTAATAATATGCATTTTTTCTTTGGATTTTTCAAAAAAGAAAAATACTATAACTTCATTTCGTTCTATTGATGCAAACTGAAATATATTTAGTTAAATAGTTTATTATACAATCAAGTCATTGATGTTGTTTTACAAGTCAGGTTGATGAAATCGAAGCGCCTTGTCGTAAATTAGAGCATTTGTTTACACTGTGTATAGAGGAGATGGACGGAGCTGATGCCACTTTGCCCCAAGCTATACCACCGGATGTCACAAAAACGAAACAAAATAGCTGCCCCCAGTTAGCAGGAATAATCATGGTTTTTTATTAACTCTAAAATTACACGTTTTTCATTTGTTAAAGTGTCAGTATGTGTTGGTGGTCCGGGTATGCATCTTTCCAACACATACGGCTCTTGTTTGAGTTGACCCTACCTTTAAGGGCAACAAAGATACTAAGATAGAAAACATGCTGCACTGACTGGAATGACAAATGGCCCAGTAGGTCCACAAACCTATTTGCTGATAGTCCAAAGGAGAAGCCTATGTGGCAGTAATGATTGTCTTAAATACACTAGCTGACTTGAACAAAGAATTGCCCTGATTTGTAATAACCAGAGCTGCCTTGAATTGTATTAAGATACCGACTTGAATTGTAATAATACAAAGGAAGGGCAGATTTTATTACAATTCAAGTCAGTATTACAATTCAGGACAGTTTATATTACAATTCAGGACAGTTTATATTACAATTCAAGGCAAGTATTACAATTCAAGGCACTACAGAGTGTGCAACTGATTTGGCATCTTGGTCAATCACAATATGGTGTTTCACTCCTTTAATTTTACCAAGTCCATGAAACAATTCTTTTGATGCATTCTCAATTACTTTGTAATTTTAAATTATCACTGTTTTCCTGATTTTGAACATCATCAAACACGGTAAACATTTTTTGAATCATATTGAGTTCAGTACAAGTTTGTAATCCCAATACTGGAGTGGAACAATATCGGCATCAACAACCTGAAATTCAGGAGTGTAGAACTGTGATTTGTATCCAACTGCTAGGATAATTTTCCCCATGGGTTGTAGCTTTTGTCCAGAGTATGAAATTAATTTCATATGCGACTTGTGTAGTTGTCTTCCTCTTAAGGATTTGTACAAGTCTTTTGAAATCACATTGCACTGTGCACCTGTGTTAAGTTTGAGTTGCACCAAGTTTTCATTTATTTCAACTTCAATTTTCCAATCTTCATTCTTTGTTTGATTTTTGATCAATGCATCGGTGCAAAATCCATCTTCTGAATCAGATTTATCTTCGCTAATAATATGTGTGAATGCATGTTTTTATTTTGATTTTTTGGCCTGCTTCTACAAGCAATTTCAAAGTGATTTGACTTTCCACATTTTCTACATTTTCTTCCATATGCTGGACATTTCCCTTTTTCATGTTTTTTTTTTAGCAACTGGTACATTTGAATTCAGATTTATAATTTTTCTCAATGAAATCAACACATTCCAATGTTTTCTTTCTGAACGATTGCACTTCACTTTCCCCAGTAAGATCTTTCATTTTACTTGTTTCTGCTGCTCTACAGATCGTTACACATTTTTCCAAGTCAAATCATATTCCCGTAACAACCTACCTCGCACTTGATCATTTATGATTCCACACACAATATGATCCTTGATTAACGAATCATGAAGTGGTCCGAACTCACATGTTCAATATTTTCACTTGTTTTCTAATTTCTTGTGAAGAACAAATGTCTTTCGTACGTCAAATTCTTTCTTGGGTTACAATAACTTTCAAATTTTTCAATAATCTTACTTAACTTGTCTTTATCTTCATCTTCATCCCATTCAAAAGTATTGTAGATGTCCACCGCATCTGTACCCAAAATGTGCAGCAGTGTCATGGCCTTGACTTTTTCTTTTTCTTTTTCAGCTGTTAACCGCTCACTGCCAAATAAATATCGAATTGTTGCCTAAATGTTTGCCAGTTCTCCGACATATCTCCATTAAATCCTAATGGAGACGGAGGGTTTAGGTGCTCCATTTTTCATTTCTTATGACACCATGAACTAGTACATACAGCAACAAACAAGATGGTGTGTCAAGAACCCCTTTTATGTGATGTGTACCAACCACATGGCGTAATACATAATGACGTGTGCAAAGGTTATGACGTCATGCCTTAACTACAGTCTCTTAAGTCACAACCACGGCTACCCAAAGCAATTGTTGCTAATTACCACTCAATAACACAACGGCTGAAAGCACATTTACTGTATAATAAGAGTGGTTATCAGTGTTAGATTTTCACTAAACAGCAGGTTAATTAAAGCACTATAATTGACTTCTGACCACCCTGTTGGTGGTATTATCGAGGGGATTATTATGACTAAATGGAGTTCGATTCAAAAAGGACTTTGGCGGATGGCAGATAGCGAGGGTGGTAGGTGGGGGGGGGGGGGGATAAATCAAGTGTACACTGTATATTGTACCTATTTGCTCTAGAACATATTTCAGCACATATTTAAAAATTTTGATCAGCGATAGTTGGTGATCAGTTGAAAATTGAGTAGCAATTACTTATTAACATTTTAGAATTGTGTAGCAATCTCCATTGCTTATCACAGTGCAATACTGAACAAAATGTTTGATGATGCCCCACTACAAGACATACAGTAGAATCTTGTGTGAAACACAATAATTTGTTGAACCCGGGGGCAGAACATATAGCACAGTGGTGAAGTGTTCACCTGATGAGTGGTCCGTCTATAGGATCGATCCCTGTCAGTGAGCATACAGGGCTATTTCTCATTCCAGCTATAGTGCACCATGACTGGTCTTATCAAAGACCATGGTATGTGCTATCCTGTATGTGGGATGGTGCATATAAAGATCCTTTTTTACTAATCGAAAAAAGTAGTAGGTTTCATGTATATACATTAGCCAATGATTAATAAATCAATGTTCTCTAGCAGTATCATTACAAACAAACAAATCAAACATGAACATTAATGTTTTATGAGACCCATTGGCTAGTTCGAACCGAGCATTCAGCCATCTTCAGGAGTGGCCATGAGCCTTTATAATTTGAAATTATAGCATAATAAGAAGCCAGAATATATTTGTTTATAATTTTATATGAAATAAAATAAAAAGTTATCTCATTACATATTGCAAGGGAAATGTTTATTTACTGCTTGAACAACCAAGCAAAATGTTTGTTAGAACTTGTTTTAATTTTATGGAATTAACTATTATATACAATTTGCACATACATAACAGAGGCAAAACTATTGCCATCCCCTGTCCAACCATGCAGGTATATAAACATTCTGTTACTGCCACTTGTTATGAACGGCTTGCTAAAACAACACAAGGCAATCATTGTCAGTAGTCTTTAAATCAGTTGGTTGTATATGGTCCAAAGGCAATGATGTGACTGACTGATCGAAGACTGAAATGACACTACACTTAATGATTCCTAATTGCACTTAAATGTAATAATATTTTATTAGGAATTGCAGAATAAACAAATAATAAGTAAAAATCATCGGTTATGACCAATTAAATCTGCAACCGAGAACAAAATATGAGATAACAGTGAGTAAACCCAAAAGATAGAATGACTGTTCTGATCACAGACCGACAAGACAAAAATATAATAAATATATTTTCATTGCTCAAATAAAATAATTTTTTTATTATGAAATATTGAAATAGATACTGGTATGGGACATGCACTAGGTTGTTAAAATACTGGATAAGTTCTGTAATGGTAAGCTATTGAAGTTTGAAATGACCAATGCATTTTTGCCAGTGAGGTGCAGAAAAATAGTGGGAACACTGGATTCGTAATAAATTTTGAAATCTCTTTTGAGTATGATGACCAATTAGTTACCTGCAAAATGAAGAACATCCAGTTTGGCCATGAAGCTTTTTAATTTTTAGTGCATTAAATTGGGTCATTTGACTGGGGCATTGTGGCAATTTGCCATATGACCGCTGTTAAATTTGTGCCCTGACTGTTTGAATGCTGATGAAAGTGACCTCAGGCTCACAGGCAGATCCAATGCATGGTTTCAACTTGATGGGATTATTATCTTGCTCATACTGGTCCTGTTTTTTCATCTAAATTAGAGTCTAATGCTCACACAACTCCAATACTGTTTATAAAAACCTACATAATTGCATTCATAACATTATTTTGACCATGCCACACTTGGCCATGCCCAAATAACTATGAAAAAGCTTTTGGAATGCTTCAAGCAGACATCGGTATCAGTGACATTGCAAGACCATTTGGTATGACAAGATCATTTGTACATAGACTTGTTGTGAAATAAACATCACTAGACTCACTAATGACCATACTCATAGTGGTTGGTCATAGTTATGTCAGTTGTGCAGGATCAGTATATTTGAACCACAACCCACAAAAGCTGTTTTCATCCACCCACCATTATTGCCCCATCACTGGCCAAACAGTAAGAAACTGACTGAGAACATGTACAGCATTTGGGAATGATGGTTGTTCTTCCAAATCTTGCACAGCATCTGCATATGTGATATTTCAACATAATAACACATATCAACATGTGGGTGGGGATTTTGGTGGGTTTTTTTTGACATTACAAACATGGATGATAATGAGATAGATGGTGAAGCCACAGTATTTCCATTTTGTTATGGAACTAACTGACAGGTCCGTGCTGCATACTTGCTGTCAGTTGATCTATCTTGGTATCACCTAAGCCTGGGGTACCTGGAACCTGCAGTGTATGCTGGGTAATCATACCCCATGTCGGTCATACACTCAAGAGACACACCCATAATCGCACCCATGAAGTGGGTGAAACTTGGTTTATGTGGCCTTACACCTACCCATTGAACCTAGTGGTGCACTCACTCTGGGTTAGCACCAGTACTGGCATGGAAAATCCCCCATTGCCTCAGGTGGAATACGAATCCAGTACCTACCAGACTAACCACTACACCACTGAGGCCGGTTACACATCCACATATTTCCCGAGTGTGCACTGAATTTCTACATCAAAAGCTCATGGACTACCTGTAGAATACCTATAATATGACTTGTGAGACATGTTCACGCTGACCTCATTCCTGTAGAACACCTATAATATGACTTGTGAGACATGTTCATGCTGACCTCAGTGCCATAGTACACCTATAGTATGACTTGTGAAACATGTTCACACTGACCTCAGTGCCATAGAACACCTATAGTATGACTTGTGAGACATGTTCACACTGACCTCAGTCCCGTAGAACACCTATAGTATGACTTGTGAGACATGTTCACACTGACCTCAGTCCCGTAGAACACCTATAGTATGACTTGTGAGACATGTTCACGCTGACCTCAGTCCCGTAGAACACCTATAGTATGACTTGTGAGACATGTTCACACTGACCTCAGTCCCGTAGAACACCTATAGTATGACTTGTGAGACATGTTCACACTGACCTCAGTCCCGTAGAACACCTATAGTATGACTTGTGAGACATCCCGTATTCACGCTGACCTCAGTCCCGTAGAACACCTATAGTATGACTTGTGAGACATGTTCACACTGACCTCAGTCCCGTAGAACACCTATAGTATGACTTGTGAAACATGTTCACACTGACCTCAGTCCTGTAGAACACCTATAGTATGACTTGTGAGCCTGTAGAACACCTATAGTATGACTTGTGAAACATGTTCACGCTGACATCATTCCTGTAGAACACCTATAGTATGACTTGTGAAACATGTTCACGCTGACCTCATTCCTGTAGAACACCTATAGTATGACTTGTGAAACATGTTCACGCTGACCTCATTCCTGTAGAACACCTATAGTATGACTTGTGAGACATGTTCACGCTGACCTCATTCCTGTAGAACACCTATACTATGACTTGTGAGACATGTTCATGCTGACCTCAGTGCCATAGTACACCTATAGTATGACTAGTCAGACATGTTCACACTGACATCAGTCCCATAGAACACCTATAGTATGACTTGTGAAACATGTTCACGCTGACCTCATTCCCGTAGAACACCTATAGTATGACTAGTCAGACATGTTCATGCTGACATCAGTCCCATAGAACACCTATAGTATGACTTGTGAGACATGTTCACACTGACATCAGTCCCATAGAACACCTATAGTATATCTTGTGAAACATGTTCACACTGACCTCAGTCCCATAGAACACCTATAGTATGACTTGTGAAACATGTTCACGCTGACCTCATTCCTGTAGAACACCTATAGTATGACTTGTGAGACATGTTCACACTGACATCAGTCCCATAGAACACCTATAGTATATCTTGTGAAACATGTTCACACTGACCTCATTCCCGTAGAACACCTATAGTATATCTTGTGAAACATGTTCACACTGACATCAGTCCCATAGAACACCTATAGTATATCTTGTGAAACATGTTCACACTGACCTCATTCCCGTAGAACACCTATAGTATGACTTGTGAAACATGTTCACGCTGACCTCATTCCCGTAGAACACCTATAGTATGACTTGTGAAACATGTTCACGCTGACCTCATTCCTGTAGAACACCTATAGTATGACTTGTGAAACATGTTCACACGCTGACCTCATTCCTGTAGAACACCTATAGTATGACTAGTCAGACATGTTCATGTTGACATCAGTCCCATAGAACACCTATAGTATGACTTGTGAGACATGTTCACACTGACATCAGTCCCATAGAACACCTATAGTATATCTTGTGAAACATGTTCACACTGACCTCAGTCCCATAGAACACCTATAGTATGACTTGTGAAACATGTTCACGCTGACCTCATTCCTGTAGAACACCTATAGTATGACTTGTGAAACATGTTCACACTGACCTCATTCCTGTAGAACACCTATAGTATGACTAGTCAGACATGTTCATGCTGACATCAGTCCCATAGAATACCTATAGTATATCTTGTGAAACATGTTCATGCTGACCTCATTCCTGTAGAACACCTATAGTATGACTAGTCAGACATGCTCATGCTGACCTCAGTCCCATAGAACACCTACAGTATTATCTTGTGAGACATGTTCACTTACAAAATCTTTAACAACTGCATCACTCTCTTTTAGAGAGACACAACTTCCCAGTTATGCTGGTGAACAAGTTTACTAAGTCCATGACATGACGTTGTCAAGCCTGAATTAATTAATGCCTGTGATGGTCAAATATCCTACTAGGCTACAGGGACATTTAACTGTGAGTTTTGTTTTGGGAGGTATTGCTGTTGATGATCATTGTGAAATACCCTGTAAGCATAAACACAAGCATCCTTCATAATGGCACTCTTTGTTTTTTAGTATTTGCTTTATTTTTCATTGCCTCCTAAAAGATTGGTAATATTAGGATATAATGATACATTTATTTTCCCCCCAAATTTCATCCAAGGAGTTTGTCAGATTGATTAAATAAACAGAGTATCATAGCATGTATACTTTCTTTCTTGTTGAGTATATATACAGTGCAATTCCATTGGCTTGAACCCCATCTGTACTTGAGAAAGTGACCCATTGGGTAGTTTGATCGAACCATTCGATCAACATCGGATATTTCTGTAACATCAGTTACAAAGTTGAATTAAATACATATTATTTTGGTAACTGCAAACTTTAAAATTTCATCAGTGTGTTATATAGCAAAATATCAGAGTGAAAGAACGTTTTAGAAATTACGTCGATTGTGTGATGCAGAAGTCCTTGACGGTATTAATTAAATGCGTGGTTGCTGAAGTGATGACAGCTGATTAACTCGCCCATCGTTAAACATTAATTCATTCATTCAAAGTAACGCTTTATGCTGAGGCCTGTTTGTTTACTGATTGTTTGATTGGTAGCACGGTTCATCTAACAGTTACCATAACACAAGCTGTACTTGAAAGATCATTACCGATAGCTGCCTAACAAACAACATAAAGAAAGGATTGTATGGCTATTGTTGCGATTCCCTGATTCATCTATAGTTCGTTCTGCCTAAATAATTAATCTGAAGGTTGTAATAACCAACTGCACGGTTCGAGTGTTCCCGTGTGTTCGATCCTTCCGAGGAGGAGCCAACAAGATTCTACTGTATATAAATGACTGTCACAGAGCTTCCAACGCTGTTACCGGCAGCTGCTCCACCACTCAGTTCCCCGGCAACAGAATCAGAAACCCGCAACGGGTGTAACAATATTTCTCCAAATATCCCAACCTATACATATAGATCTCCCTGTATCAGGGAACAAGATCGTATATATATTTACTATTAATCAACGTTAAATTCACTAGAAAAACAACAACAACACAAGTTTAGTTTCAAATATGTAGTATACAATACCAGGTAAGTGTTTCAGCACTTACATGGCCTGTTACAACCAGTGTCAACCCATCTCTAGACTGAGCACCACATATAAACTTAATCACTTGGCAATTAGGGATATAGTTGCCCCTCACAATTAAAATGGTAACCAACCTTAGAATAATTAATTATTATCCTCAGTCTTCTCTACATCCAATATTCAAAGGACCTACAATTTACCAGGTAATGAGACTAGGATTACCAGTTATAGATATTATAACTATTCGTAACTTCTGGGTAAAAGACGCGTACAGTTTACTTTAGTCATTCTGACTTTAGATTACCAGCTGTCTTTCCCACACCTATTATATTCAAATAACCTACAGTTTACCAAGTCATGGGACTAGGATTACCAGTTATCGATATTATAAACCTCTATCTAGTTTTTTGAGTAAGCAACGCCTATAGTTTACTTTAGTCGGTCTGACTTAGATTACCAGCTGTCCTTCCCACACTAAGCATAACTCAAATACACATAATTATAATACTTGAATGCTACAGCAAAATACCTTTCAGTTACCACAGAGCAGTAAAACATAAATTAGTTCGCCCAGCTGACAGCGTTTTCATCTCCTCCCTATAGATGGTTGCCAAGTCCCTATACAGAAAGAACTCCCAGCTTATATCCCATCTTTTGGTTTTGCAGCTGGGTCCCTTATCTTTGGCAGTCCTGCCATTTATGGAAGAGTGGCGAAATAATGGCCACACTAATTCTCTAAAACTACCAACAATACCGATACCATCTAACTAATAGGGGGAACCTTCTTGGGTTAATTACCCGGTACTCCATGCAATGGTTTTTGATCATTAAAGTGCTACTCCAGTTGTTTTAGACCCTGGTCAAAGGTTAAAGTGAAGACTGCTGTATCCGTCACAATGACCATTAGAATATTAACAGATATGAGCAGAGAACGTGAGTGGGTGTAATATTTAGTGATTTATTTTGGTTTAAACAATCTTTATTTCTGTTTATACATTAACAGATGGGATTAGTCAACAGGCGTAGCCTTGAAATAATAACTAGTCAACATGGACATATTGAGAAAATACAAAATGTGCATTTAGTGTTGAAAAAAGTAAAACTAAATATTGTATTTTTAACCTGTCAAAATGTAAATATTTGTATATAATTGGAACCAGAGAAACAAGAAGAATAAAGGAGAAGGTGGACAGTTTTATCAGTCAAAATGTTTGCTTTTAGCAATAAAATGTTGGATTGCTTTAAAGATGAGACTGTTTTCTTGTAGTGTTAAGTTGGGATTACCATATATTAAATTAATGTGTTGATATTTAAATTTAAATGATTTAACCTGGATAAGTAGGTCTGGTGCTCTCTATTGTATAGAGAGTAAAATAACATGTTCCAAATCTTCAGCATAATGACCACAGGTAAAATATGGATTTTCTCCAACGAAATGTGTAAATTTGTGGCCATTTAGATCATTTATTCCTAATCGAAGTCTGTAATGCAGTATTTGTAGCTTTCGTTCGACCTCAAAAAAATGTGCTTTCTTTTATTTTTTTCTCGAAAGAACTTATAGATGTGGAATTTTTAATACTCATTGATAAATTGTTCCATAAATTAATGGTAATGTTGAAAAAATATTCAGAATATAATTTTCAATTACATTGATATGACTGAAATTGTTCAGTATTCCACAAGGAATATCTGTTAATTTATTTGACCGACAGTTCTAGGTAGTTGGATGACAAATATTTAGGAGAGAAACCATATAGTCTATATACATCATACATAGTTTGTCTCCTCCTCTCGGCTATAATGGTATAAATCCCGTTTCATTGTACAGCCACTGGTGAGATGTCCCAGAAACAGACCCACAGATGGTGCATATAACATCAAGCTGGATATTTTCTAACTGCTGTAAAGGGTACAGTTATCCCAAATTATGTCAGCTTAATCAAAGGCTGGAGGAATAAATGAACAATATATTTTTTCTAGCAACTTTCTAGAGAGCAGGCTCCGTATTCATAAACATACTTAAGTCAATGTATGATACCTAAATACATATTTAAACTGCACGGATAAGTATCGTACATTCACTTAGGTATGTTTATGAATATGGAGCCTGGTGTTTTAGTATATGGAGACAATTGGTGATTTTGCTATGTTTTATTTCTATAATTCTTTGATTTATTCTAACCATAACACAGGCTTACTGATATACTTCATAATGGACTTAATTTGGTATAAACTATTTCCTGTCCTGGACAGAAAAGCCGGCATCGGCCGGCTTTTGTGCCCGACAGGCATGCGCTATGACAGCTTGCTCTGTATGTGCACGAAAAGCCCTATGACCTGACCTAACCTGTATAAACTAATACTATATAAATTTCATGTTTTGTGCTTTAAAGTTTTAAGTTTGACCTCCCCCTACCCCCAAAAAAACCCACCCCCAAACCAACCCAATAGTTATTATTTTCATTTATGTTCTGTACATTTGCATGATGGTATATTTTGTTAACACATTGATACTGATTTAAAAATCAATTATATATTAAAATGTTTTATGATTATTTTGACAAATGGTCTAGGAATGGAAAGTTCTAAATTAAATGCACAACGTTTTAAGCTAACACATAATTACATGTACAGACAATGCCAGTAATGTATGGTTCCTATACACAAAACACACTGCCCTTGGGTAAAATAATAATTTTGATAATAATTCATCCAAGAATGATTTACATGTACATGTAGACTAAACATTTTATCAGTGTTCATAAGTAAGTGATGGCGGTGGATTTTGGCAGCTACTGCAGCTGTCACTTAAGGCTCAAATAAACAGAGGAAGGCATCAGATTTGATATATGTCGAGAATTCTTGATTTTCTGAAGTGATAATATGAAACTTGTGTTTTGATCCATGTTTATCTTGAGTCTAGCACATTGCTATTGGAAACGTTGCACTACATGTCTAATTTAGGAGTCTAATATCGAGGCAGACTTCTAGAACTGCTTGTTAGTTTCAATTTCACACCTCCCCTGCTTTCTTTAAACAGCCTCCTACCTTTAAAGATAACAATCACTTTGTGTAGTTAATTGTATAATTTTGATAAAAGAGGTGTTTCTGAATAGTAAGTACTGTTATTGTGGCTACTTTTCATTTGTTAATTCTTCAGTTGGAATGGTAGTCGTCCAGTGTATAACTTCAGCAGTCTTGATGGTCTCCTTGACATGCTGTCTGGAAATGGTCTCCAGCCAGGATTTGAAGTGATGGGAAACCCATCTGGAATTTTCTCTGACTTTGACAACAAGACACAGGTGTACATGTGGAAGGACCTTGTAAAACAAGTAGCTGAACACTACATTAGTAAGGAAACATTTGCCTGCATTTAGAGCTATATATGTGTCTTTAATGGATTTGGTTAAAATGGATGAAATGTTTGAATAATATTCAATTTATTTCTATATGAATAGACCATTATTTTAAACTGTAATTTACAACATTCATGTATATTTTAAGTAGTCAGATTTTATTATTTGATTTTCTCACCTTGATTAAAAGAAAAGAACATTTAATAATACCGATAATCATGTCATTAATAAAAAACAAACTTCGACACGTGGTTGTGTGAGGAAACCATCTCACAGGCTACCCACACCGAAAAAGCAGCATGGTGTTATTTATATGAACTTGCCCATCTAGGCAGGACAGCCTTTGATGTACCAGTGATGATGCACTGGTTGGGATGGGGAAAACAGAATACATTGAGAGTGATCAATCTACAAACCCATCACACCTCAAGCAAGCACTGTACCACTGAGAAAACAGTCCATTGAGAGCGATCAATCTATAGACCCATCACACCTCAAGCAAGCACTGTACCACTGAGAAAACAGTCCATTGAGAGTGACCAATATAGCACAGGAAAACAAACAAGCCTATAGACCCATCACTCCTCAAGCAAGCACTGTACCACTGAGAAAACAGTCCATTGAGAGTGATCCGTCTATAGACCCATCACTCCTCAAGCAAGCACTGTACCACTGAGAAAACAGTCCATTGAGAGTGATCAGTCTATAGACCCATCACTCCTCAAGCAAGCACTGTACCACTGAGAAAACAGTCCATTGAGAGTGATCCGTCTATAGACCCATCACTCCTCAAGCAAGCACTGTACCACTGAGAAATCAGTCCATTGAGAGTGATCAATCTATAGACCCATCACTCCTCAAGCAAGCACTGTACCACTGAGAAAACAGTCCATTGAGAGTGACCAATCTATAGACCCATCACTCCTCAAGCAAGCACTGTGCCACTGAGAAAACAGTCCATTGAGAGTGACCAATCTATAGACCCATCACTCCTCAAGCAAGCACTGTGCCACTGAGAAAACAGTCCATTGAGAGTGACCAATCTATAGACCCATCACTCCTCAAGCAAGCACTGTACCACTGAGAAAACAGTCCATTGAGAGTGATCCGTCTATAGACCCATCACTCCTCAAGCAAGCACTGTACCACTGAGAAAACAGTCCATTTAGAGTGATCCATCTATAGACCCATCACTCCTCAAGCAAGCACTGTACCACTGAGAAAACAGTCCATTGAGAGTGACCAATCTATAGACCCATCACTCCTCAAGCAAGCACTGTGCCACTGAGAAAACAGTCCATTGAGAGTGATCAATCTATAGACCCATCACTCCTCAAGCAAGCACTGTACCACTGAGAAAACAGTCCATTGAGAGTGATCCGTCTATAGACCCATCACTCCTCAAGCAAGCACTGTACCACTGAGAAAACAGTCCATTGAGAGTGATCCGTCTATAGACCCATCACTCCTCAAGCAAGCACTGTACCACTGAGAAAACAGTCCATTGAGAGTGACCAATCTATAGACCCATCACTCCTCAAGCAAGCACTGTACCACTGAGAAAACATCCATTGAGAGTGATCACCCATTGAGAGTGATCCGTCTATAGACCCATCACTCCTCAAGCAAGCACTGTACCACTGAGAAAACAGTCCATTGAGAGTGATCCGTCTATAGACCCATCACTCCTCAAGCAAGCACTGTACCACTGAGAAAACAGTCCATTGAGAGTGATCAATCTATAGACCCATCACTCCTCAAGCAAGCACTGTACCACTGAGAAAACAGTCCATTGAGAGTGACCAATCTATAGACCCATCACTCCTCAAGCAAGCACTGTACCACTGAGAAAACAGTCCATTGAGAGTGACCAATCTATAGACCCATCACTCCTCAAGCAAGCACTGTACCACTGAGAAAACAGTCCATTGAGAGTGATCAATCTATAGACCCATCACTCCTCAAGCAAGCACTGTACCACTGAGAAAACAGTCCATTGAGAGTGATCCGTCTATAGACCCATCACTCCTCAAGCAAGCACTGTACCACTGAGAAAACAGTCCATTGAGAGTGACCAATCTATAGACCCATCACTCCTCAAGCAAGCACTGTGCCACTGAGAAAACAGTCCATTGAGAGTGATCCGTCTATAGACCCATCACTCCTCAAGCAAGCACTGTACCACTGAGAAAACAGTCCATTGAGAGTGATCCGTCTATAGACCCATCACTCCTCAAGCAAGCACTGTACCACTGAGAAAACAGTCCATTGAGAGTGATCAATCTATAGACCCATCACTCCTCAAGCAAGCACTGTACCACTGAGAAAACAGTCCATTGAGAGTGATCAATCTATACACCCATCACTCCTCAAGCAAGCACTGTACCACTGAGAAAACAGTCCATTGAGAGTGACCAATCACTCCTCAAGCAAGCACTGTACCACTGAGAAAACAGTCCATTGAGAGTGATCCGTCTATAGACCCATCACTCCTCAAGCAAGCACTGTACCACTGAGAAAACAGTCCATTGAGAGTGATCAATCTATAGACCCATCACTCCTCAAGCAAGCACTGTACCACTGAGAAAACAGTCCATTGAGAGTGACCAATCTATAGACCCATCACTCCTCAAGCAAGCACTGTACCACTGAGAAAACAGTATTGAGAGTGACCAATCATAGACCCATCACTCCTCAAGCAAGCACTGTACCACTGAGAAAACAGTCCACCCAATCTATAGAGCAAGCAACACTGAGAAAACAGTCCATTGAGAGTGATCCGTCTAAGACCCATCACTCCTCAAGCAAGCACTGTACCACTGAGAAAACAGTCCATCATAGACTCCTCAAGCAAGCACTGTACCACTGAGAAAACAGTCCATTGAGAGTGATCCGTCTATAGACCCATCACTCCTCAAGCAAGCACTGTACCACTGAGAAAACAGTCCATTGAGAGTGACCAATCTATAGACCCATCACTCCTCAAGCAAGCACTGTACCACTGAGAAAACAGTCCATTGAGAGTGATCCATCTATTGAGTACAGTCTGCTGAGAGGAGCTACCAGTAGTGTGGGAAGAAACAACAGGAAAACACTCCTCAAGCCAGCACTGTACCACTGAGAAAAACAGTCCATTGAGAGTGATCAATCTATAGACCCATCACTCCTCAAGCAAGCACTGTGCCACTGAGAAAACAGTCCATTGAGAGTGACCAATCTATAGACCCATCACTCCTCAAGCAAGCACTGTACCACTGAGAAAACAGTCCATTGAGAGTGATCCGTGTACCACTGAGAAAGACCCATCACTCCTCAAGCAAGCACTGAGAAAACAGTACCACTGCAGCACTGTACCACTGAGACAGTCCATTCATTGAGAGAGTGATCCGTCTATAGACCCATCACTCCTCAAGCAAGCACTGTACCACTGAGAAAACAGTCCATTGAGAGTGACCCATCACTCCTCAAGCAAGCACTGAGAGAAAACAGTCCATTGAGAGTGATCCCCATCACTCCTCAAGCAAGCACTGTACCACTGAGAAACACACCCCATTGAGAGTGAGTCTGCTATAGACCCATCACTCCTCAAGCTACCAGTACTGTGGGAAGAAACTGACCCTATCCCACACTCCTCAAGCAAGCACTGTACCACTGAGAAAACAGTCCATTGAGAGTGACCAATCACTAAGCAAGCACTGTACCACTGAGAAACAGTCCATCACCCATCACTCAAGCAAGCACTGTAAAAACTGAGAAAACAGTCCATTGAGAGTGATCCAATCTATAGACCCATCACTCCTCAAGCAAGCACTGTACCACTGAGAAAACAGTCCATTGAGAGTGATCCGTCTATAGACCCATCACTCAAGCACTCTGAGAAAACAGTCCACCCAGAGTGATCAATCTATAGACCCATCACTCCTCAAGCAAGCACTGTACCACTGAGAAAACAGTCCATTGAGAGTGATCCATCTATAGACCCATCACTCCTCAAGCAAGCACTGTACCACTGAGAAAACAGTCCATTGAGAGTGATCCGTCTATAGACCCATCACTCCTCAAGCAAGCACTGTACCACTGAGAAAACAGTCCATTGAGAGTGACCAATCTATAGACCCATCACTCCTCAAGCAAGCACTGTACCACTGAGAAAACAGTCCATTGAGAGTGATCCGTCTATAGACCCATCACTCCTCAAGCAAGCACTGTACCACTGAGAAAACAGTCCATTGAGAGTGATCCGTCTATAGACCCATCACTCCTCAAGCAAGCACTGTACCACTGAGAAAACAGTCCATTGAGAGTGACCAAAACTATAGACCCACTGTACCACAGAAAACCTCAAGCAAGCACTGTACCACTGAGAAAACAGTCCATTGAGAGTGACCAATCTATAGACCCATCACTCCTCAAGCAAGCACTGTACCACTGAGAAAACAGTCCATTGAGAGTGACCAATCTATAGACCCATCACTCCTCAAGCAAGCACTGTACCACTGAGAAAACAGTCCATTGAGAGTGATCCGTCTATAGACACATCACTCCTCAAGCAAGCACTGTACCACTGAGAAAACAGTCCATTGAGAATGACCAATCTATAGACCCATCACTCCTCAAGCAAGCACTGTACCACTGAGAAAACAGTCCATTGAGAATGATCCGTCTATAGACCCATCACTCCTCAAGCAAGCATTGTACCACTGAGCTACATCAAACTTCTCATCTTAATGATGTCATAAAGTGAAATATATGTATTGTGTGTTTAGTGGCAGAGGCAATAGTGATAGTGATATCATCTTCCGGAATATATACCTCATGGTTTAGTGTTACATGTTTAGCTCTGTTACAACTATGAGTCCTAGATCAGTGAAACCTGTGTTATGGTTGCACCTGTGGATGTTCATCTTAATACATGTTAAACAAAATTAATATTGCTAAAATGTTAATTGAATGCATGTTTTTAAATATGTAAATAAAATAAAATTAATTATGAATTTAAATTTTTACATCACCAATGAAAGAAATATGTTTAATTGTTTTTGCTTGAATATAGTTTTATAACATGATTGGCTTACACACAAAAAGTTTATTGAAGACAAGACCTAGAATTCTGAAGCATTTTTGATTACCAATGTTGTTTAATTATTACAGGTATTTATGGAGCAGGAGAAGTAATGTCTTGGAATTTTGAAACCTGGAATGAACCTGATTGCAGAGACTTTGACACGGTCAGAATGACCACTCAAGGTGTGTGTACTAGAAACACTTTGTCATGATCAGAATGACCACTCAAGGTGTGTGTACTAGAAACACTAACACGGTCAGAATGACCACTCAAGGTGTGTGTACTAGAAACACTTTGACATGGTCAGAATGACCACTCAAGGTGTGTGTACTAGAAACACTAACACGGTCAGAATGACCACTCAAGGTGTGTGTACTAGAAACACTAACACGGTCAGAATGACCACTCAAGGTGTGTGTACTAGAAACACTTTGACATGGTCAGAATGACCACTCAAGGTATGTATACCAGAAACACTAACACAGTCAGAATGACCACTCAAGGTGTGTGTACCAGAAACACTAACACGGTCAGAATGACCACTCAAGGTGTGTGTACCAGAACACTTTGACACGATCAGAATGACCACTCAAGGTGTGTGTACCAGAAACACTAACACGGTCAGAATGACCACTCAAGGTGTGTTTACCAGAACTCTTTGACACGATCAGAATGACCACTCAAGGTGTGTGTACCAGAAACACTTTGACACAGTCAGAATGACCACTCAAGGTGTGTGTACCAGAAACACTTTGACACAGTCAGAATGACCACTCAAGGTGTGTGTACCAGAAACACTAACACGATCAGAATGACCACTCACGGTATGTATACCAGAAACACTAACAGTCAGAATGACCACTCAAGGTTTGTGTACCAGAAACACTAACACGGTCAGAATGACCACTCAAGGTGTGTGTACCAGAACACTTTGACACGATCAGAATGACCACTCAAGGTGTGTGTACCAGAAACACTTTGACACAGTCAGAATGACCACTCTAGGTGTGTGTACCAGAAACACTTTGACATGGTCAGAATGACCACTCAAGGTGTGTGTACCAGAAACACTAACACGGTCAGAATGACCACTCAAGGTGTGTGTACTAGAAACACTTTGACACGGTCAGAATGACCACTCAAGGTGTGTGTACCAGAAACACTAACACGGTCAGAATGACCACTCAAGGTGTGTGTACTAGAAACACTATGACACGGTCAGAATGACCACTCAAGGTGTGTGTACCAGAAACACTAACACAGTCAGAATGTCCACTCAAGGTGTGTGTACTTGAAACACTTTGACACGGTCAGAATGACCACTCAAGGTGTGTGTACCAGAAACACTAACACGGTCAGAATGACCACTCAAGGTGTGTTTACCAGAACACTTTGACATGATTAGAATGACCACTCAAGGTGTGTGTACCAGAAACACTGACACAATCAGAATGACCACTCACGGTGTGTGTTCCAGAAACACTAACACGGTCAGAATGACCACTCACGGTGTGTGTTCCAGAAACACTAACACGGTCAGAATGACCACTCACGGTGTGTGTTCCAGAAACACTAACACGGTCAGAATGACCACTCAAGGTGTGCATACTAGTAACACTGACACAGTCAGAATGACCACTCAAAGTAAGTATACCAGAAACACTTTTGACACGGTCAAAATGACCACTCAAGGTGTGTGTACTAGTTACACTGACGCAGTCAGAATGACCACTCAAGGTGTGCATACTAGTAACACTGACACGGTCAGAATGACCACTCAAGGTAAGTGTCACGGGTCGGTATCCCAAAAGAAACAAGACGACAACTCAGGAATCATTCATACACATTTATTTACATAACACTTCCCTCCCAACCAATACATATTACACTTTCACGCATGTAACACATATCACATGTAAATTAAACTATGAATCACTATTAAATAGAGTAAAAATCTTTTAACCACAAAATAATACTAAAATGTCTGTCTTCCACTATTCATCACATTTCACAATTCATCATCATAAGTCACCCTCATCATCACCCTTGTCATGATCATTCACTGATCATCTTCACCATTCCCCATTATCATTATCATTCACTAGAATCATCACACCTCATAATGATCATTCACTGATCACCGTTGTCGTTTACTATTAATACCCCTGTCATTCACCAGAATCACTAACCCCCTCGTCACGGTCATTCACTGATCATCTCCGTTCACCAGAATCATTGGTACCCTCATCACGATCCTTCACTGATCATCTCCTCCATTCACCATTATTACCACCATCATTCACCCGAATCAGCAACACTCTTTGTCAGGATCATTCACAGATCACCTTCGCCGTTCGTCAAAATCATTGACACCGTCGTCACGATCATTCACTGATCATCTTCTCTGTTCACCATTATCACCACCGCCATTCACCAGACTCTTCGCCAACTCCCAGAATACATCATCTATGTTCGTCATCACCAGGACCCAATACACAAATACATTGAAATACAATATACCCTAATCAAAACCATGTAATATTTATATTACCATATCAGATGTTAGACAATTTTCTCTTAATATAATGTCCGCACTTCACAAGTGTCTTAAATATTACATAAATCAGATTTACTTAAGACTTTTGTTTTGCTATGACGTTACATACAACTACTAACACATATACACAATAGTATACCACAGTTATACAACAAACAAACAAAATCTACTTACGGTTGTCATCAACCCAGAGTTATACAGAATAAAATATTTCACAATATCTTAACACACAGTTTCTCTCTCAAGAACGTTATGTGACTGCCCACAACTCATTACATCTCCCAACTATATCCCCACTATGCATGCCTTCACTCACAAACAAAAGTGTTCACCAATGTAAGCCCAAGCCCAAGTTCTTTACAAACACCTCTGCTAGTGATTACAGTATAAAAATATAGTTTGCCTTAGCAAGCTATGACACACAGTTCAACAATATATTCTCAATTACCCAAGTATTTACAATAAATGTTCTAAAATATAATATGGTTCTTATTTTAGTACCCTTGACTTGTGACAGTAAGTATACCAGAAACACTTTTGACACGGTCAAAATGACCACTCAAGGTGTGTGTACTAGTTACACTGACGCGGTCAGAATGACCACTCAAGGTGTGCATACTAGTAACACTGACACGGTCAGAATGACCACTCAAGGTAAGTATACCAGAAACACTTTTGACACTGTCAGGATGATCACTCAAGGTGTGTGTACTAGTAACACTGACAGTCAGAATGACCACTCAAGGTATATATACCAGAAACATTTTGACACTGTCAAGGTGTGTGTACTAGAAACACTGACATGGTCACGGTGTGTGTACTAGAAAGACTGACACGGTCAAGGTGTGTGTACTAGACACACTGACACAGTCACGGTGTGTGTACTAGACACACTGACATGGTCAAGGTGTGTGTACTAGAAACACTGACATGGTCAAGGTGTGTGTACCAGAAACGCTGACATGGTCAAGGTGTGTGTACTAGAAACACTAACACGGTCAAGGTGTGTGTACTAGAAACACTGACATGGTTACGGTGTGTGTACTAGAAACACTGACACGTCAAGGTGTGTGTACCAGAAGCACTGACACGGTCAAGGTGTGTGTACTAGAAACACTGACACGGTTAAGGTGTGTGTACTAGAAACACTGACACGGTCAAGGTGTGTGTACCAGAAATGCTGACACGGTCCAGGTGTGTGTACCAGAAACACTGCCACGGTCAAGGTGTGTGTACTAGACACACTGACATGGTCAAGGTGTGTGTGTACTAGACACACTGACAAGGTCAAGGTGTGTGTACTAGAAACGCTGACATGGTCAAGGTATGGTGTACCAGAAACGCTGACACGGTCAAGGTGTGTGTACTACTTGATGATGAAAATGTATGGGTTTTTTCCATATACTATATACTAGCTGTTCCTACAGGCCTGGGGTGTGATATCTACTTTAGTCACAATATATTAAGGGCCACATGAAGACTGCGCTGGAAAAAAAAGAGGAAATCCACAAATTTATTTTAATTATTTAACAACAATTTAGTACAGAATTCATTTGATTTCAAATAACAACAAAACAAACATGCACTCCCAAATAACTGCATTCCTCTTTTTGGTAGTGACAGACATGCGCACAACTCGGGTCCATGGCAAAACAAGTAGCAGGTATGGTGTTCAGTCACTTTTTATCCAAGAACGTCCCATACAAATCAAGAGAGTGGGCAGATCAGTCCATCCTGGTGATCCCCTGCTGCTGCAGCAAGTCTGTGATGACCAGACATCTGTGAGGAGTGGCATTGTCGTCCTGCAAAGTGATCCCCTGCTGCTGCAGCAAGTCTGTGATGACCAGACATCTATGAGGAGTGGCATTGTCGTCCTGCAAAGTGATCCCCTGCTGCTGCAGCAAGTCTGTGATGACCAGACATCTGTGAGGAGTGGCATTGTCGTCCTGCAAAGTGATCCCCTGCTGCTGCAGCAAGTCTGTGATGACCAGACATCTGTGAGGAGTGGCATTGCCGTCCTGCAAAGTGATCCCCTGCTGCTGCAGCAAGTCTGTGATGACCAGACATCTGTGAGGAGTGGCATTGTCATCCTGCAAAGTGATCCCCTGCTGCTGCAGCAAGTCTGTGATGACCAGACATCTGTGAGGAGTGGCATTGTCATCCTGCAAAGCGGCACCTAGCTGATCCCATGCCTTCCAGAGCAGGTTGGATGCGTGGGCGCAGGATCTCATCCCTGTAATTTAGACCAGTTAGGAAGCCCTGAACAACATGCATACGGGTGTGTATTACTGATCCTTATTTAAGTGATACTGGATTCAAGGGGGAACTGACAAAATGCACTGGTGAACAAAGAGTGTCTGATTAGACAGATATCATGTAAGCCATTGTAACTGGAAGGAACTTTGAGATTGTGCCAGTTTACACAGAAATCCCCAGGTGCCAGTTGTGAAAGTACTCTGTTGTATGTAATTAAATTTTCAGGTTTTCTAAACTACTATGATGCCACCTCTGAGGGTTTAAAGGCTGCTAACTCTATGTTGCGATTTGGAGGGCCAGCTGACGGCTGCACACGAACGGAGTATGCCGAGGCTCTATACAAACACACTGTGGATGGCATCAACTATTTTACTGGTCACAAAGGTGTTAGGATTGATTTTATATCACTGCACGAAAAGGTGATTGAAAAGAAAAAAATGACAGTGCTATTAATCCTGTGAAACCTTGCTTAAATTTACATATATATGGGTTTTTATGCTACTTGTATGTACATACTACTTTGTTTATCCAATGTCAAACAGCAGAATGTGACATATAAATGTTAAAAAAGTCTCCTTTTTTGTCTCAAAATGTAATTACTTGTAAGTCTATTGACTTGTTTTTATTTCTTAACGTTTATTTTGAACACTTAATTGACATTTGATGAATTTAGATGAATGTTATAACTTCATTGTAATAAAAAAAGTTCATAGATATAGATAATAGATACCTTGAATGTTTTAATAGTGATCAACTAGATAATTTTATATATTAATGTTTATAGGGTCATGGACATTCTAAAGTTATTCTTCAAGAGGAGACTCGAGCTTGGACAAATATTGTGAAGAATTACCCATCACTGGCTCACAAACCATTTTACAATGAGTGAGATATTTTAATTACCTAAGACAGGCCAGTCAGAGCATTTGTTTAAGTGGGAGGTGGGTGGGGGGGCAATGATCAAGGTCATTATTATGCATGGCACGAAATGCCTTGCCCGAGGGTATGCCCCCTGAAAAATGTTAAAATTGGTTGTCTTTGAAAGTTTTTCTCGGTATCTGAATCGCAAAATTGGCCATTTGTAAACAATAATTTTAAAAGGATTATTTTGCATGGTATTTTACCCCAAGAATGTTTTCATTTAGATGCACTAGACTTCACCAGTTAAATGGGGAGAGGGCGGCAGCAGTTATCGGGGTCCGAGACGTGCCTATAGCCAAAAGAGGTTCAGGCACGTTTTTAGGCTTATTGTTATTTAGATAGCCTTAGACACAATTTCTTGGCATCTTGATAGCAAAATTACCCATTTTCAGAAAGTGATCAGTTGCTCTTTTGGAGTTTCATATAGAGAATAACTAGTTAATGATGTCGGATATCTGCTTTATCCTGTGAAGGTAAGAATGGGTAATTTCTCATTTGGCCTGAACAGAATAAAGCAGATATCCGACGTCAGTAACTAGTTATTATTTTTATCCTGTAGACCATAAAAATTCAGGAGAAAAGCTTTTATTTCAGTTTTTTCTGTTACATTGTACGATGACCTAGAGGTCAACTGAGCAATTTTATAATGTAGCTATGCATGTAACGTCTTATGAGTGACGTCAAAAGTCGTAATCTGTTAATATACGTTTATGACTTTGTTTTAATCGGTCATCGTAATCTGTCAGTAGAAACAGTGGTTGCAGGATAAAACCCAAGAATTATTATTTAGAAGAGTTAAATAACTTGTAGATCTGAATCACTAAATCATGAATTATAGTGTTGACCGTTGTCACTGAACACGGCACTAAAATGGTAACAGCTGTGTTTCACTGCAAGCGTTTTGTTTCAGTAATTTTAATGATAATAAGAATATTATAATACATTTTGTTTTTAAACAATTGACATGATTAACAAAACTTAGCTGTTTCCTGAAATTAAAAAACCCCACTAACAAATATTGTGTTTAGAGCATACCTCTCCAAAACAGACTTTCACTGACTGACACAAACACACATACCACACACACAAACACCACACATACAGAGATGGGCACAGTCAGACACACGGACAGACACACACACACACAGACACATGCACATACACACACATAGACATAAATACACACACACACACACACACACAGACACATGCACACACACACACACACACACACACACCCTCTCTCTCTCTCTCTCTCTCTCTCTCTCTCTCTCTCTCTCTCTCTCTCTCTCTCTGTAATAACAACAACCACCATAACAATTATAGTGGAGTAATAGCAGTAGTACAAAATATAAATTAAAACTCAAACAAAATGGAAGTTATTGTTAAAACTCAACATAAAAAAATAATGACATGGAACTTTCTTTTATTGCAGTGAAGCAGACCCACTGGTTGGCTGGTCCAAGGATGAAATCTGGAGATCAGACTCAACATATGCAGCTATGGTTGTCAAGGTCAGGGTTATTTAGATGGACAAGCTGGCCTCAGACCACAATTAATTTCACTATATGTTTCTATATAGCCTTAGTGGCTATAACATTTTTATTAATATCAGCAGGCCCGTGAAGTTTTGTATGTACCTTTGCCTGCATGGGGGACACATACCCTGAAAAGGACAACCCCTGTTGTCCAGCTCTTTCTCCCAGCATATTGGTTTAAACAGACACACCCTCTAAACCAGGCCGGAGTACACCCATTTTACACAAAAAGCACTACTTTTGCATGGGCCGGAATTACCACAAACAAGTCTTCAATGTCAACAAGTTACACATGTTTACAAACTACATGCTATCCCCTGTCACTTAAGTCAAACAGTTGCCACTTCATAGCTGTCTGCCATGAAATAATCACAGTCAAACAGCAGACTACTTGCGCGGTGAAACTTCCGGATTTTGGACAACCAAATGGGAAGATAACTGTAATCTGAGGCCTATCAGTCCATTTTTTTCCCCTAAAAACTGGCCCACACTAATGCATTCCAATGATATACATATTAAAGCAATGCTCGGTAAGTATCGGTATGTCACCTTTAAACTGAGAGTATACAGAGGCTGTGTTAAAACACCTACCACAGTGCCTTGCCATGGCCAATTTTAGCAATGGAAACTTGAGGGACACCAACTTCAAAATGTAATAACTTTATCAAATTTTGGAATTTCTTCATACAATGAGCAGCTATTTCTTCTTCTACATATGTTCTATCTGCACAGTGTTGTCTTGGAAAGATTTTGAAATATTTAAAGGAAAAAAAATCAATCATTAGATTTTACTTCATTTTTAATGAAATATTAAACTTAAATTTAAATTTTTGAAAAACAAAAAAATCTAAAACTGTAAAATTTTGCATTTTAGATATGATAAGTGGAGGCTTAGTAAAGATATGGTGACTGAATTCATGATACATTATTAGAAATGTGTCAGAGGGATGGTGAAAGTCACAAAATTGGGGCCATTTGCAACAAATGTTTACACACTAATTTCAGGGAAAATTAGACATGATAGGCCTCATATTCAATTTTGACCTGCTGTATTTACTTAATCTACTTCATTTACTGTATTAGACATGTAGCCACTTTGTAAAAGGCAAAACAGTCCATATAAATGCATATTAATATGAATATGCCCTACAGATATTACTTAGGTATACACCATAATATTTTTTTGTTGACGACAACTTTGAAAATGAAGATTTTGTCACAAAATGCTGATATAAATCCTACCAAGAGGTACTTGCACCATATTTTTCAGTTTCCAGTGATAACTGTTAACAAGTGTAGTCATGTGCCAGTGTCTGGGATACCTCAGTGTAGTATTTCTTGATTGGATGGATGTTTGTAGTAATGACCACTGAATATGCATTATGGATTATTCTGCCATCTGTATTACAAGCCAAATGTTAACCTTTTTGGCACATTTTCTGCAATAAACTTGACAAGTATACCAGCATCTGATTACTGAACACAATAAATACATTCAGACAGCATAGAATATTAGCCTATTAGATTTTCTAAGGATAAAAGACCATTTTTGAAAAATGACTGAAGTGTGTAATTTACATAAATGTAGGTGAAATGTATTATTAGAGTACTTAATCTTGTTAAAAACTGTATACTATTTATTTAAAGTGTTTAATTACATTTAGTAGTGATATATTCATTATATTTAGATCTTCTGTCCAATTGCAATAATTGAGAAACTCATTAAAATTCAATATGTAAAAAAAATTAAAATCTCAATATTGACTAACAAAATCCAAGTTTTGCTCATTTTTACCAAATTATCAGCTCAAAACTGTTAAAAAATATTGCAACAACCTGTAGTAACATCAGAGGTCATTTTATGCTATTTTGGAGGATACTGAAATTTAAAAGTTGAAAATTTTAATTTTAATTTTTAATAAATTCAAAAAAAATGTTTTTTAATTTAATAAAATATTTAGAAAATAAATAAATTAGTTTTCATATTCCTTGTGGTATTCACAATCAGTCTGTGTAATTTCACCTCTCTGGTTATAATACTTTCATCAGAATCAAGCATTTAACCGGTGTAATGTGTGAACTATATCAGGCCTCAGACCACAATTAATTTCGCTATATGTTTCTATATAGCCTTAGTGGCTATAACATTTTTATTAGTATCAGCAGGCCCGTGAAGTTTTGTATGTACCTTTGCCTGCATGGGGGACACATACCCTGAAAAGGACAACCCCTGTTGTCCAGCTCTTTCTCCCAGCATATTGGTTTAAACAGACACACCCTCTAAACCAGGCCGGAGTACACCCATTTTACACAAAAAGCACTACTTTTGCATGGGCCGGAATTACCACAAACAAGTCTTCAATGTCAACAAGTTACACATGTTTACAAACTACATGCTATCCCCTGTCACTTCAGTCAAACAGTTGCCACTTCATAGCTGTCTGCCATGAAATAATCACAGTCAAACAGCAGACTACTTGCGCGGTGAAACTTCCGGATTTTGGACAACCAAATGGGAAGATAACTGTAATCTGAGGCCAGCTTGTGTTGAACTTTCACATATCTGTGTGTGGAAGACATGGAAAGTGATCCTGTGTCATTATAGTAATTGTAAGCAGACACAGCATGTGAACAAAGATTCTAGCTAGTAGTCATGTAATGAAAACTCTCATGTGACTTCATTTCTGTAAACTGAAATGCACAGGTTTTTTGTAAATTAACCTAGCTAATTAGAGCTACATGTACAGGTATAAAGTTACTATTGATCGATGCATCAAGGCAGGGAGTGCAGTTTCTCTAAATGTTTAAAGTAACAAGCATGGCAAATTGTTTGTGAAAGTACTGTATAATACTTTATTTTCGCGTTTTTCGCGTGTGAATGAAATTCATGAAAATATATTACACGCAAAAATACACTTTTTATAAAGGCCGACAAATAAAAAAATAAAAAAATGTAGTCTCGTTCAACTATACCACATTAGTTTCCGATGTACAAGGCTAGTAGTAACAAAGCGGCACTCCCTCCTGTCACGGAACAAACCACAAACCACAAAAGCTGTTTAAAACTTTAAATCAAGAACACGATTAATAAAACAATACTAACACTAAAAAGCTTTATGCTGTTTTCCTTTGCATGTGCTAGCGATCAGTTCATCGGACAGAGTCTACACATGTTCAATGACGGAGGTAAACATGCATTATCACAGTATATTAAAAATGTGGAAGTGAAAAAATCTGGACTGGGCTATGTTCAGATGTTTCACAATTTTATTTTAATTTTTGGCCTGTTGGCCAATCACAAACCATTTTGAACTAGTATTTTGACGGCAATAAATATTGTTACAATCAAACTTAAGTTACTGAGTACTAGTAACTTGTGCCTTCAAATTTCGTTTCGTTTCGTTTGTTTTCGGTTTTTGTTTTTATAACAATTATAAGGATTAAGAAAAACTGTATGCGGTAAGCACCTTCTGTATGCTTATTAACTTATAAACAATAAAGTCTTGATTGGCTAAAGCAGGAAAACTATTGTTTTATGTGTATAGCACTCATGTGTACATGTAGGATTAGTTCTACAGATTAGCGTAACAACCAGCAAAACTAAGTTCCGTTTTTAAAACAAAATTATTGACATCTGTACTTCGTTTTTTTATTGATGGGGGTTGGGAGATTCGCGAAAATAAATGTTCGCGAATTGACCCATTTTCATTAAATCGTGAAAATTTTATCCTGCGAAAATAAAGTATTCTACAGTATTTTGTAAACAGTAAACAAGAAAAGAAATATTGATCATCATCTTAGCACATTGTATAACCACTGACATTTTGACAATCAGGTAATTGTAACACTTTGATGGGGTGGGACAGGTAAGAGAGAATGCTGTGGAGGTGTCATGTTTAAGGAGGCACCAAACTGACCAGTTCATTTATGCAGTTAGAAATTAAGACCATATAATGCCAATAATATAGTGACATACAGTATAATAATAATGATACATGTAATAATAATAATAAATGATTATTATTATTGTTATTATTATCATTACTATTATGATTATTGTTATTGATATTAAGTAATCATAGAAACTGATATAGTATAGCTAGAGACTCATCTACATCAAAGATAGTTCTAATATACATTTATAAAATATACCAAAGAGCGTTTCACAAGTACATTGTATTTTGTTTGATAATTACGTCATTATTTGAATAGATCATTTAAAAGTACTAGCTGTTATTCTTTTAACACTTTGAAGTGTTTTATAAGTTCCTTGATAGTATTCCGTAGGTTTTGTTTCTTTTTGTTACAAATCTTTTTCTCCCATCACAATCTCTATCCAATATTGACAAATGAGTTCTTCTGGCGCAAGAACATAATTTCCATCTGCAAATAGAAAGAAAGAAATGTTTTATTTAATGACGCACTCAACACATTTTATTTACGGTTATATGGCGTCAGACATATGGTTAAGGACCACACAGATTTTGAGAGGAAACCGGCTGTCACCACTACATGGGCTACTCTTCCGATTAGCAGCAAGGGATCTTTTATTTGCGCTTCCCACAGGCAGGATAGCACAAACCATGGCCTTTGTTGAACCAGTTATGGATCACTGGTCGGTGCAAGTGGTTTACACCTACCCACTGAGCCTTGCGGAGCACTCACTCAGGGTTTTGAGTCGGTATCTGGATTAAAAATCCCATGCCTCGACTGGGATCCGAACCCAGTACCTACCAGCCTGTAGACCGATGGCCTGCCACGACGCCACCGAGGCCGGTCATCTGCAAATAAGACAGCTAGTTATTTAATATAGATAATAACAGTGGACCTACTACTGATGTGGGTGCCGTGGTACTCCATATTGTGTTATGGTCATATATAGGTTTTGACTGATCCCTACCAATAGCAACTACAGTAATAAGATAAGAGGAAGAATTTCCACATGATGTTAGAATGTTGAGTGTAAGAGTGGGTGTGGTGTTTGTTGGCAAAGGCTCATCCAGAATTCATTACATGGAGTGGTCAGAAGCTCCATGCTTTTTATTTTATGTTCCAGAATTCATCACATGGAGTGGTCTGAAGCTCTGAGCTTATTTTAGTCCCCTACTGGTCCAATCGAAGGAGACTATAGGTTTTATCTCCTTCCTTCTGTCTGTCTGTTTGTCCATCGGTCCATGCACATATAGTTTTCTGGACGTTTTTCCTTCACAATTTAATGTCTCAAGATATTGAGCTGAAATTTTGACTATAGCTTTTTAATGTTCTGTAACAAATTAAGTTTTACTTACCGGTACATGGCAAATTACTGATTTTTCACAGGGTTATGGCCCTTGAACTTAATATGTTGTGCCCGGTAGGGGACATGTATTGCTTTAGCAGTACTCTCAGACTGTCAGCAGTACTCTCAGACTGTTAGTCAGCAGTACTCTCAGACTGTCAGCAGTACTGTCAGACTGTCAGCAGTAATCTCAGACTGTCAGCAGTACTGTCAGACTGTCAGCAGTAATCTCAGACTGTCAGCAGTATTCTCAGACTGTCAGCAGTACTGTCAGACTCAGCAGTACTGTCAGACTGTCAGCAGTAATATCAGACTGTCAGCAGTAAGCAGTACTCTCAGACTGTTAGTAGTACTCTCAGACTGTCAGCAGTACTCTCTCAGACTGTCAGCAGTACTGTCAGACTGTCAGCAGTAATCTCAGACTGTCAGCAGTACTCTCTCAGACTGTCAGCAGTACTCTCAGACTGTCAGCAGTACTCTCTCAGACTGTCAGCAGTACTATCAGACTGTTAGCAGTACTCTCTCAGACTGTCAGAAGTACTCTCTCAGACTGTCAGCAGTACTCTCTCAGACTGTCAGAAGTACTCTCTCAGACTGTCAGCAGTACTCTCAGTAGTACTATCAGAATGTAAGCAGTACTGTCAGAATGTCAGCAGTACTATCAGACTGTTGGCAGTACTCTCAGACTGTTAGCAGTACTCCCAGACTGTTAGCAGTACTCCCAGACTGTCAGCAGTACTGTCAGCAGTACTCTCAGACTGTCAGCAGTACTCTCAGACTGTCAGCAGTACTCTCAGACTGCTTGCTATTGTATGCCTGACAATCTGCCACATATTTTCCCATCTCTGAGGGTTTGCAGAATTGGTCTATTGAAAGGGTATAACATCAAACAAGGGCACCTATGGTATTCCATAGTACACTGGAATGCACACCTGCCACTATACATACATGGTTTAAATAATATTCTATTTTGTGGGTGATGAAATATAAAACAATTGCCTCCAATCCTTTCATATTATGAATCCTGGAAAAGCCCTAAGTTCAACATAAAATAGTGAGTACTTGGTGGGTTTATTTTAATTTATAATTATATTCTAGGTAGATATTGTAGGTTCTTTTGTGAATTTGGTTTTTAATTTTTTAGGTCATTGCTCAACATCAAAACCTCATCATTGCCATTTCAAACCATCCAATAAAAAATTATACATTGCTTAGCAATGACAATGGCTTCCTGAGTTACTATCCACACCAGTTCACACAGCGCACTCTGCTGGCCAGATTTCAGATGAACACAACTACTCCGCCCCATGTACAATACATACGCAAACCAGTTCATACTGTAATGGGCCTACTATCCAAACTAGGAGAGAAGCAGTTGAATGTGAAAATTACAGGTATGTACTATGTGTAGTATATTTAATATCTTGCTTGGGTTTTTTTATTGCATGGTGTAGCTAATAGATAGAGCGTACGCCATATTGGAGCCAATAATGTTGTTTTTTCATTCCAGTTACATGTAGTACTCCAAAACTGAAATATCAAACATTATCATATGTACTCTTTAGTATGGTACAATACATCTAAAAGAGTTCTTGCTGTTTTATGGTCACAGTTAAGGCCTGGACCAAATGTTGAAATAGTTGAATGTTAAACATCAAACGGGTTTAATTTAAAACATGCTGAAGTAATGAAACAAGTATACATGTACTTTTCCTTTTGAGTTTCTGGTGTCCTGCCATAAACAGACTGTATTTTCATCTTCTGTATTGCATGTTTGTATGAGTTTGGAAGATTTCATTTCTTCTGTTTTAAAAAAGGCAACTTTTAGATTATTTTGGCTACATTCATCAACCGTTTATTGAATAATTATCTATTTTATTACAGATGTCAGTGGAAAGGAGATAAAAAATGACAGCCATTTTGGTGTTCTGGCCACGCTGCACGAGGCTGATGGATACTCTGAGGCAGACAGGTGATCAAATAGTCAATACTGTCTCACATTTATAAGATGGAGATTGCCAGACTTAAATACTGTCTCACATTTATTAGATGGAGATTGCCAGACTTAAATACTGTCTCACATTTATATGATGGAGATTGCCAGACTTAAATACTGTCTCACATTTATTAGATGGAGATTGCCAGACTTAAATACTGTCTCACATTTATTAGATGGAGATTGCCAGACTTAAATACTGTCTCACATTTATATGATGGAGATTGCCAGACTTAAATACTGTCTCACAGTTACAAGATAGAGATTGGCAAACTTAAATACTGTCTCAGTTATAAGTGGATATTGCCAGACTTAAATACTGTCTCACAGTTAAAGATAGAGATTGGCAAACTTAAATACTGTCTCAGTTATAAGTGGAGATTGCCAGACTTAAATACTGTCTCACAGTTACAAGATAGAGATTGCCAAATTTAAATACTGTCCCACTTTTATAAGATGGAGATTGAAAGACTTTTATACTGTCTCACATAAAATATACATAAAAAGTTACATTAAAATTTAAGGATAGTATGAATTTTTTTACAGTACATAGCATGGTAAATTATTCAGTTTTAAATTAAAAAAGGTTTGTCTATGATAATGAGTAAAGATGATTATATATTTAGTGTCATAATTAGTATAAATGTTTACAAAAGATTGGTTTTAGTTGGCAGGTGGCCATCTTGATGTACAATAGCAATGACACAGGATCTTCAAACAATGATGCTTATGTCACACTTCATTTGAGCGTCATTCCACCCAATATCACAGGTAAACTATGGCAACACTTATTTGAAAGCAGTATCAAATATCTTTATGTGATCTCATAACAATTACCTGTTTTCTTGTACATGGAAACAGTGCTACACAAATCTTTGGGTGCAGGTGACATTTCATAGGGATGTGCTACCTGCTTCACTTAGACCATGAGTTGAGGTGACATTTCATAGGGATGTGCTACCTGCTTCACTTAGACCATGAGTTGAGGTGACATTTCATAGGGATGTGCTACCTGCTTCACTTAGACCATGAGTTGGTGTGACATTTCATAGGGATGTGTTACCTGCTTCATTTAGACCATGAGTTGAGGTGACATTTCATAGGGATGTGTTACCTGCTTCACTTAGACCATGAGTTGAGGTGACATTTCATAGGGATGTGTTACCTGCTTCACTTAGACCATGAGTTGAGGTGACATTTCATAGGGATGTGTTACCTGCTTCACTTAGACCATGAGTTGAGGTGACATTTCATAGGGATGTGTTACCTGCTTCACTTAGACCATGAGTTGAGGTGACATTTCATAGGGATGTGTTACCTGCTTCACTTAGACCATGAGTTGAGGTGACATTTCATAGGGATGTGCTACCTGCTTCACTTAGACCATGAGTTGAGGTGACATTTCATAGGGATGTGCTACCTGCTTCACTTAGACCATGAGTTGGTGTGACATTTCATAGGGATGTGTTACCTGCTTCATTTAGACCATGAGTTGAGGTGACATTTCATAGGGATGTGCTACCCGCTTCTCTTAGACCATGAGTTGATGTGACATTTCATAGGGATGTGATACCTAATTCATTTAGACCATGAGTTGATCATCAGATTTATATCTACTGTTGAGATGTAAAAAGTTATACGTTGGTTTTGAAGGTAGGAAACGGTATAAAGTACATTTCAAGTTCATTGATGATATTTACTTTATTGCATTAGGCCAAATAGTCTTTGAGCCCATAAGGTAGTACTAGACCAAATAACGTCTGGCTGGGTCAAAGTTTGAGGTGCACCCAACTTTTGATAGAGAAGTGAACACCACAAATCCTGTGATTGGTTATAAATGTGAGTGTGTTGGTTGTAAAAAATAATAGTTTCATCTGGGTAAAAAAAATATGCAATTTTATTTCATCTAGTACCAATGTGTCAAGTAGCCTTGTTCTTGAAACATGTATGGGGTAACTGTGAAAAAAAGTACTCAAATTTTGTGCGGAACTAGGGTAGTCATAGACGCTACCTGTTATCTCAGAAACGAGCAGCTTGACACCCAATTTTTTCTGATTCACTTTAAGTGTGACGGGTGGTAGTATTTATATCCATGGCGTTTATGTTGATTGATACGCTGCAGGTAGGAGTTTTAGCCACATATGTTACTATTGTCGTCTATGGGATTTGATTTGGTAGTATATATACCCATAAGGGTCTATATTTACATACATATGATAGCATATATACACGTGTAATAAGATACATTGACACACATGATATAAATACACAATACAATGGTAAATGAATGTGATGGAATGATTTTACGATAGGTAGCCTAAGTAGTAAACAGTGGTACATGGGAATTCATACTTCGAAAGACTGGTCAAGCAGACAACATTCCTGGGTATTTTGTAATTTTATATTTTTTATCTTGAATTAACTTAATGATTAAAACAAACTAAATTAAAAAACCTAATTAATTTGGTAATATAATTTCAGATTTGATATTTGCTGCTTATACAGTGAACCAAGATTTTGTGAACCCATTTAATATTTGGGTGGCTCAGGGTAAACCAATGTTTCCAACACGAAACCAGTTCCGAGAGATGAGGAAACAGGAGGTACATACAATAGTTTACACACAGATAACATACAAATAGATATGGTGGGTGATTAAACCTGTGACAACATGGTTAGGATAACAGATTTTGTGTCATTAATTCCATTAATTTCATCACTAAAATACTTTTAAAAATAGCTTTTTCAAGAGATTTGTTACAATACACTCAACCTTATATTTCATTTGAAGAGATATTTTTGCACAGCCTAATATTCAGAGTCAGAATGATGAGGAATGTACTTTTTATATGCCCTTCTATGATAGGTCATATTGTGGCATTGTCCATCCATCTGTCTGTTAACTTTTTCTTGCCCAGACCATATCTTGCATACAGATGCATACAGGACCACCAAACTGCACATGTAGGAACAACTTGGTATGGCGGTGTGTTGCGTACTACTACTAGGTCACTGTGACTTACTTTTCACGATCAACTGCACATAACAGTAAATCCTTGTCCGGACCATATCTTGTGTACAGATGTATACATGATCATCAAACCTCACATGTAGGAACAACTTGGGATGGCAGTGTGTCGCATACTATTACTAGGTCACTGTGACCTACTTTTCATGGTCAACTGCACATAACAGTAAATCCTTGTCCAGATCATATCTTGTGTACAGATGCATACATGACCATCAAACCTCACCCTTTCTAAGGAAGAACAATAACTTCATTAATCAGACAGCATCTTCTCCAATGGATACAGTATCATCAGTAGTTGGCCCAAAACAAACTGTTCATCCATCCCATTGCAATAATTTCACATAATTTGAATTGAATCATACCCGTAACATATTCATTAATATATGGTTTTCCATCAAACTCTTGACGGGCGTATCATGTACCTCACTGGTAGTCTTGTTGTTGAGTGTTTTGATAAATTATAGCACATCATTGGAATATAAATAAACTGAATGCTTGTGGTTAGAATAACATGAAATATATAGACAAACAAATTTAATTATTATTCAGTAATATTTCAGTGAAGTAATATAAAATAATAATAAGTTATTCCAGTGCAATATGTGTGTGTAACTAATTGTGTGTTTTTTTGTATATGTAGGATCCATACTTGGTTGATTTTCACCCTATCAAACAAGGGGAGATTTTGTTACAGAAGTTGTCCCTGGTGGAACCTGCAGTTACAGTTGTTCACATATGTGCTAAGCCAAAGGGTCGTCCTGATCAGGTACTCCCCACAGTTCAAAATCCACATTAATTCCACTTACAGCATTAGTGTCAATGGCGGATCCAAGGTGAACTCAAACAGGAGTCACAACGAGGCTGTGAAGCTGGCTTATGGGGGATGGGTAGTAGTAATATTACAGTTTTTAATAGTACTAAAACAGGCACCTACAGTATTCAGAAGTGCAGAAGAACAGGTATTATCATCATGGTAATGTTTCATCGAAATTTTATATCAAACTTACCATTGTAAGCATGTTTTCCACTAAAAACCAAATTAAGAATATGTTATGTTCATTTGCTAAGCACAGAGTTTTTCGAGGCACTGCAAACTTTGGAGGTCATGGACCTCCTCAAATACATGGTTCTCCTCACCTTCCAATGTGGGTGGCCCCTCAATATCAAATCCTGGCTACACTAATGCCTACACACTAATGATGTTCCAATGATCGATTATAATTGAAAATTGATCGATTTCCCTGAATGTACCGATGTGATATCGATTACAAAAATCCATAATCAATTGTGTGGAAAAATGTCAACTGTAATAGTCCTTCCTGGCTAGATGATAGAATTCATGTAAACATGCTGGGGTTGGGGTTTATTTTATGTGTACCTAAACAAAAATATATTATATGATTATTAAAGGTAAAATTATCCACGTGAAGGGTGAACATGACAAAAGGTGCTTGGGTCCTTCTAAAGTCCTTCTAATTGTAAACAATTGTGTAATCGAAAGTTGATCTGTTAGTGCCAACCAATGAAAAAACAACAACAACAATAATAATAACGATTATGGATGATGAAATTACAACCGATTCCCAACACTACTCCGCAACCCTGGCTCGGACTTCAACGGTCCTGATAAACAATCACGTTGATTACCTACTTCAACACTACTCCGCACCCCCAGCTCCGACTTCAACGGTCCTGATAAACAATCATGTTGATTACCTACCTCAACACTACTCCGCACCCCCAGCTCCGACTTCAGTGGTCCTGATAAACAAACAATCACGTTGATTACCTACCTCAACACTACTCCGCACCCCCAGCTCCGACTTCAACTGTCCTGATAAACAAACAATCACTTTGAATACCTACCTCAACACTACTCCGCACCCCCAGTTCCGACTTCAACGGTCCTAATAAACAATCACGTTGATTACCTACCTCAAAACTACTCCGCACCCCCAGCTCCGACTTCAACGGTCCTGATAAACAATCACGTTGATTACCTACCTCAAAACTACTCCGCACCCCCAGCTCCGACTTCAACGGTCCTGATAAACAATCACGTTGATTACCTACCTCAACACTACTCCGCACCCCCAGCTCCGACTTCAACGGTCCTGATAAACAATCACGTTGATTACCTACCTCAACACTACTCCGCACCCCCAGCTCCGACTTCAACGGTCCTGATAAACAATCACGTTGATTACCTACCTCAACACTACTCCTCACCCCCAGCTCCGACTTCAACGGTCCTGATAAACAATCACGTTGATTACCTACCTCAACACTACTCCGTACCCCCAGCTCCGACTTCAACGGTCCTGATAAACAATCACGTTGATTACCTACCTCAACACTACTCCACACCCCCAGCTCCGACTTCAACGGTCCTGATAAACAAACAGTCACTTTGAATACTTACCTGAATGGACTAGATACGCCATAATTATCAGGTAGAGCTACTATTTGACAATTGTTATACATTGTTATGGTAAAAAGGAATCATATAATTAGCTTCTGGGACTAAATCAAAATCTTGTAGTTTTAAATCACACTAACGTGAGTGCATATGCCAATATAAAAATAACGATGAAATTTTCCATTACTACAGGGCTTATTCCAAAGGTCAGTTCATTGATTGCCGTTGTTGGTATTGTTTAAGTTTAAGCGATTTGCATGAAATAAGAACAGATTAGATCTAAAGTGACACCAAGACTTACATGATGACATAACCGTCCAAATATTACTGTAATAAACAATAAGTATGTTTTTATGCTTTGTAATATAACTTAAGTGCATCGTATTTTTTTGGGTAAAATGTTGTTGTTTTGTGGGGGTTTTACAGATTTACTTTTCTTTTAATATTTATTTTATTAGTAGCCTCCTACTGCAGCATTTACAGTATCCAAATTAAGCGCACATGTGTGCGTTCTTCGTCTATAGGAGGATAGCCACTCCAGAGGAAATCCTTTACTGAATAGTTTACCCCTTGTGCATCACCACAAAGTTTATTTCATCTCTCTTGCATTGCCACAAAGTGGACTGCCACCTCAAGACAAGATTATATAGTACAACATGCGCAGTTCTACCTTTATTCTCTTTGTACTGCATTATTGTTTTACAATACAAGTCAAGTTGAATACCTTGGCTGTTCTAGCATTTTGTCTTCACCCCTGTATTAATAATTAGATTTAATCTGTATAATTTAATGGTAATTGGCAAAGAAACATTTTTATTTATACTGGATTTCTTTTTTTTACTTTTTTTTCTTTGAGTTTGTATGGGTTTAAAACTGAAGAATACGTTTTCATATGCATTATAAATGTATTCATTATGAAGTTACATGCCAATTGATTGGTTTCCTTTTGAATCAAACAGACTATATATGATGAACACATGGTTATTATTCAACAAAGAACATTCTAGTTTTGATTTTGGCTACACAGTTAAATTTCAAATTGATAATTGGATGGCTAGTTGAATTTGATAAGGGCCAGTAAGATTTTTCTTCTACTGGCCCTGCTGGTGACCATGGTTTTCATATTAATTTTCAACCCTGCTAGTGCATGATGTTTTTCTTACAAGTTGACTGGACAAGTTTTAATGTAAATTGTTTGGCACACATGTTTTGTTCATTTTGTTTTAGGTTCCTGAGATAACCATCTATAACATTACCACAGGACAAGTACTGATCAGATGGTCTGACAAGTGTGTCCATTCCAAGTTAGTGTGTCTGCTTCATTTCACTTTATTACCATGCTTGTATGCAGCTGGTGTCCTGGCATCATGTCCTCGATATACATCTCCATTATGTAGTTGTTTGCTTTGTCCTCATTCAAATACTTAGTTTTGTTTCACACCCAATAGCCAATGTGTAGTTTAATGTGTGCTGAGGTGTCATTAAACATTCATTCATTAATTCATTTATTCATCCATTCACATGTTAAAGCTCAGTGATTAACAAATTGTTCGGATATAATCCCTTCCCCATTTACTCTAGACTACATGTAGCCAGTACAGGGATACAAAGTCAGCACCATATATAATATATAACCTCTTCCCCATATATATATATATATATATATATATATATATATATATATATACTCTCCCAAAAACGAAATGCACACTGCTTGATTTTATTAATGTATATGTCAGTTTTACACATCGATGAAGCACAGTCACCATGAAATACAGAACACAATCGTGCTAATTTGAAAACCCCCCACCCCCATGTGAAAACCACATTATCTGAACCCCCCCACCCCATGTGAAAACCACGTTATCTGAAACCCCCCACCCCCATGTGAAAACCATGTTATCTGTGCATGTGCACAAACATGAATCTGTGCGCTATAAAAATGCAGGGTTTTCGGTTACTTGTCCTTAATATTTTGGTTACTGCACAACATCAAACACATGCCTTGACTGAGTAAAGAACAATAAAACAATGATATTGATAGTTTACAAGTAGGAGAATTATCCAGGTTGGCCATAGCAAGGACGTTCTATGTATCCCCAAGCACCACATTGAGATTGTGGTATTGGTTCCAGCAACATCAGACAACACATGACCTTCCCAGATCAATTGAATTGGAGCTCGGCTATATGAACCACGGCTGTAACAGCTGATGACTGCATATATAAACTTAATGCAAAATGGTTATGATTATTATTTAATCATGTTGCCCCAAAAATTAATCAACTTCGGCTGTACAGTGTCAAAATAACTGACTATGTTAAACACCAGTAATTTAAAATGTACTAAGGCCTCAACCTTTCTTTTCATACAATCTAAAAAACAACCACCATAAAGTAAATAATATGGTGGTATATTTTTTTCTTACTTTTAATACTGAACTTTGACTTATATCTTGTAATTTTGAATTGTCAGTATATTATCTCAAGATTTCGACTTATAATGTCAAGCTCTCGACCTGTTATCATGACTATATGCCACTGAACGTGCACGCATTGACTAGAGATAAGTATAGCATTCGACAATACAATTTGAGAGCTCAAGATAATAGGTTCAGCCCTCAACATAATAACTCAAGATCTCAATATAATAAGTTGAGATCTCAACATAAAGCCCACTTTCCATTAATGTGATTTGCTGAAACATGCATTTTTATATCTACATTTTTATAGTTTGAAGTCATCAAAGTACTTTTAAGCCACAGTAAACATCTGTGAACCTTTTTTTCTGTGCATGCTGAATGCACACTCGACTTATTATCTTGAGCTCTTGACTTATTATCTTGAGCATGTTACTGATTATCTCAAGCATTCAACTTATTATCTTGAGTACTCAACTTATTTGCTCAACTGCTCAACTTATTATCTCAAGCACATGACTTCTTATCTCGAGTGCTCGACTTATATAATCTTGAGCGTTTGACTTATTATCCTAAATGCTCAACTTATTATGTTAAAGTCTTGACTTATTATTTCAAGTGCTCGATTTGTTATTTCAAGTGCCTGACTTATTATTTCGAGTGCTACACTTACCTCAAGTGCCTAACGTATTATCTCGAGTGCTACACTTATCTCAAGTGCTTAACTTATTATCTCGAGTGCTAAATTTATTATCTTGAGCTCACGACTTCTGCATCAGTACTGTTCAGCCAAAAAGAGAATTACAAAAGAAAACGACATGTTGACGAGAGTTAATATGTTGAGCATTTGAGATAATACATTGATAGCTTGAGATTATTACTTGAGAGCTCAAGATAATAAGCTACATTTTTCCATTAGTAGCAAGGGATCTTTTATATGCACATTCCCACAGACAGGAAAGCACATACCAGAATGAGAAAACCCTCAATCATTTGAATGGATCCACCAATTTGGTTCAATCCTGTGATGCAAGCAACTCAGGCGAGCACTCAACTGACTAAGCTAAACCCCATCCATGCTCAGCCAAAACGAGAATTGCAAAAGATAAAACACACATATATATATATATATTGAAAACGCACCACCAAGAATAGTTTGGATTTCGAAAAGAATACCTGAGCAATAAATGTTTTTGTTGTGAACAGCAATAGGTGGAAGATTGATAATGACAACAAACAAAAAAGGATGCACATTCATTGTCATCTACTATGAAAGACATGTGAGGTCACAATGAAAAGTCAGTAACAGGTATGACCACCATCTGCAGCAACACAAGCCATGCAACGTCTTCTCATCGACCCGATAAGTCTGCGAATAATGTTATGTAGTGCGTTTTCCAGTTTTCTAAGGTTATTCATTTGTGGATGACATGAGATGCATTGCCCTAGGTAATCCCAAATATTCTCTATTGGCAATAAATCAGGGGACAGTGCTGGCCATTCAAGCAAAGGGACATTATTGTTTGCTAGATACTGTGTTGTAACACATGCTGTGTGTGCTCGGGCGTTGTCTTGCTGAAATGTGTGCATATCCCGATGCTGTTGAAAGAAGGGAATGACGTGATTTTGCAAGACATTATTCTGGTAGTAAATGGCATTCATTCTGCCACGGCAAACATGGAGTGCTGTTCAGTGATAACTGATCCCATCCCACACCATGACACTCCCTCCACCCCATCGATCCATCTGAACAAGGCAGTCATTGTGGTAAAGTTCTCCACGCCTACGCCACACACACCCGCAACCAACTATGAGCATTCCTTAAATGGAAACAGGATTCGTCAGAGAATAGCACACCATGCCAACGTTATAATCTCCAATGACAATACCTTCCTGCCTAAACGTTGACACTCATTTCGATGTTGATCAGTCAGGATAGGTCCAACATATGGTTGTTGAGCACACAGCCAAGCAGAGCGAAGACAGCGACGCACAGTGGCTGCGCTGATAACCCTCGTCGACCTTGAACAGTTGGTACAGCGTCGATCATGAATATGGAGGGAAACAATATGGCGATCTTATTGTGTTGTCGTAGCACGTCGTTGGCCTGGATGTGGGCAGTCCCTGGTGGTTCCTGTCTGCTGGTATCTCCTGTGGAGTCTAGTGGTTGTTGAATGGTGGCATCCAAACTGCTGTGCGATGACTCTACTCGAAATGCTGACTTGAAGCATGCCTAACGCACGTTCACGTTCCTCAGCTGTCAACCTTGCCATCACTTGTTTAACGTTCCCTCAAAGACTACTTCATAAATGAAAGTGGCTTTTCAGAGACCATCTTTAATAGCCCCAATCAGCATGATTTGCACATTCAATTTACGTTTTTCATGCTATGCATGCAATATGTGGTGTTTTGGTGTTGTGTTTCATGGAGTCCACACAATTATGTTGGATCTACTGGTAGACCAGTAGAACTAATTTTAATCAAATTTCCTGTTACTTATACTGACATATGATGCCTCAATTAAATCTACTGTCTGATTTTATTTTGTAAATCACAAGTTTTCTTTTAGTTAAGCACATTTACTAAATTGCAAAACCTTTTTGACTGTTTATGTATTAAACTGGAAAACCCTTTCTACCTTAGCAAAAATGATTATACCCTATGACTACTGAACAAAATAACAAGCTACCAATTGGAGTTTGAAATATATTACCACTCATTACTTTGAGGGACCCAAAAAACATTTAAAAGTCTGTCTTTTCTGTGAATATTGATCAGATAGTTCTGAAACTTGATACTATGATTCTTTGGGGAAGTCTGCACAAATTGTTAGAGAAATATTTTGGAAAGTTTGAATACAGGTACATGTATGTGAATTTTTCTTAAATTTAAAAAATATAAATAGAACTTTAATATTGAACATTTAAAAGTCTATCTTCTCTTAGAGTTTTGATTGTATATTTCTTTTTCTACTAGTTTTTACTATCCCTGCTGATACATCCAATTTGACACATTAATTACAATTATTGTATATTATTCTGAGTTTGTGGAACTTTTGAGTCTAATAATATTGTTATGTTTTTTAGTTTTACTATTGATTATTATTATTATTATTATTATTATTATTATTATTATTATTGTGGTTGTTGTTTTTATTATTAATAATTTAATATCTTTAAAATTTTTATTTTTTATTTTTGAAGTAATTGTTTTCTCTGTTTTGCTTAGATGTGTGTTACGATATGAAGTTGAGTTCAGTGCCAAGTCATCTGGTGGACCCTACAAGAGAATCAATGATAAGGATTCATATTTTCCAGTCTTTGTTTATTCACCATTTCCTGAAGGTAACATGCAAATAATTATGTCCAAATTTAAAGGTGCATTATCAAAGTTGGAAGTATCATGCTAAGCCACTATTAATAGTTGATCTGACACATAATGTAATACTATGTAATTTACTCAAGAATATTAAAGCTGTAATGTTTTGCTACACAGTATAAGCAGTGGTTTTCAGAAGAATACTTGGTATATTAGGTAATAACTGTGACTTGACTCAATCTGTTGGTCACCCATAAAAGGTTTCCAGTAAAATTACAATTTGCATCTACTAGTATAATGAAATTATTTCATTTAATCTTTTATGGTTCAAGGTAAAGTCTTGAAAAAAAAAAATCTTTTGATGGGAAGCAATTTTGATAGCACACCTTTATAATATTTTAAGAATGGTGCTTCTAGTTCATTAACATTTGTTTTGTTTCATGACACCGCTAGAGCACATCAGTCAGTTGGATGTCAAACATTTGGTAATTTTGACTCGTAGCCATCAGAAGAAATCCGCTACATTTTACCTAATGTAGCAAGGGATCTTTTAAATGCACTTTCCCAAGATAGAAAAACACATAAAACGACTTTTGACCAGTTGTGGTTAGTGCTGCAACGATAAACCGGTATACCGGTATACCGTGATAATTGATCAGCTCGATACAAACCGCGGTACAGTTTTGCGTATCGCGATTTTTACACGCTATCTTTTTCCGTGTATTTTATTTGACTTGAAATAGGCAAACAAACAAACAAACGAAAACACCCATCATTTTATTAATTGGTGATGACAGAAAATGTAACAACCACGTCAAGCGTCGTCGGCTTTCTTGTTGGCATACGAAGTTATAGGTCGATTATACTTGGTTCTAACTTCTAAACAAAACATGTTAAAGGTCCAATAAAAATAACCAGTTAACGATAATTACAAATAAATGTTTTGTTACTTACACATTATTATTCATTGTTCATTCACAATGGAATACGGCTACAGCTATCATATTCAAAGAAATAAACCAATAAGTGAGAATCGCACTTAGCTGTTTTTCCCTGAACTCGGAATACTTCGGTCGATCGTTCAAAACACCTTGGCCAATATTACATCTGGTTCGGTCGATCTGCCGAAATATTGCGATTCAATATGTACATTTCTGTGTCAAGCGAGCACCAACGGAAAAGCCCGATAGCAAGGATTTCAAAATGTGACAATTTAAAAACAGTTTGACATCGTCACACCGGTGTTCTAGTAGACTAGTATTTTGTTAAAAATAAAAATGACAACGAAGAACATTATGCTACTAATAATTATATGTCGTGGTTTATATAATCATTTACGTTCTATCATGGAATCAATATTACAAATATTTCGATTTATATACTTAGTATTACTTATTTAACTCAAACTAGCTATGTTAAGTTTTATTCACGAAAAACGCGTGCAACAATTATTTAGCAACTGACCATCAAAGAAACGCCGACGTGTTTGATGTTTGTGATGATGGGTTTAGCCTGACAGCTGAAACTAATAAAGATCATTAATAAGTTTATGCATTCTGCTTTCATTAAAAAAAAACCCCATAAATATTAAATTTAAATAATATCAACTATATTGCAATACATATTGCAATACGGTTTCTTATATCGCAATATATCGCAATACGGTTTTGACCGTATCGTTGCACCCCTAGTTGTGGTGCACTGGTTTGAATGAGGAAAAAACCAATCACTAGATCACTGTATTTCAATGTTCTCAAACTCCACCAGTTTTCTATGTCTACAGTCCTGTTTATTTCCAGCTATTATTATGTTTTTTGTTCTTATTTAACTTTTGAAGTTAAAATTAATGTCGAGTAGGGTATTAAAAGCACTTTATAGATGGTCTTAAAAGCCATACTAGCCTGCACAGAACGATATCCCAAAAGTGGAATGTGAGCCTCTATTTTGTGGTAAAACATTTTTAAAATAGTTACTTTTGTGATGCACATTTTTTGTGTTGTCATTACCTGACAGCTAGCACAAATGACAACTCTTTAGGAAACCCTATGTTATGTGAATTTAAAACTTGTATGAGTTGACATCAAACCCATAAAGTGTTGCTCTTAGGATCACAGCCACATATCCAACTAGCTTCAATATAGCAATGCTATTTATGCAACAAGTCTTTGGGATAAAATGTCACTATGCCATTTTAAAAGGGGCCAGATGTACCTCAGTGATAAAAGTCTTCACCTTAGGTGTGATAGGTCCCAGGATCAAATGACGTTGATGGACCTTGATGGACCTTGATGGACCTATCTCTTGACTGGTGCATGAAAGACTGTGGTATGTTATGCCCTGTCTATGACCTTGATGGACCTGTCTCTTGACTGGTGCATGAAAGGCTGTGGTATGTTATGCCCTGTCTATGAGAAAGATTCAGAATTACTGTAAACAGTCTCTTAGTTTTTCCCAGCTATTTTGATAGAAGATTTTGTAAGAAAACACCCAACTACTTGTTCATTAGCAGGTGACAGACGGCTATGTTTGGTGGCTACTGCACCATCGCCTGCTTTATATACTTATAGATACCCACCTCACTGTGTTAAGTGGGTCTTCAGTAGAATGCTCGCCTGAGGTGCGGTGGTCATAGAGTCAAAAACCTTAGTGGATTCATTCTGTGATTGGCTTTTCCCCATTCCAACCAGTGCCTCAACACTGCTATATCAAAGGTCATGGTATGTCCTGACTGTTGGAAAGTACATATAAAAGATCCCTTGCTGCTAATGGAAAATGTAGTTGGTTTCCTCTAAGACTATATGTCAGAATTGACAAATGTTTGATGATTAAAAAATCATTATACTTTAGTGGTGTGGTTAAATAAAACAAACTTTTAACATTGCTTTTAGCAGCTTTTAGCAGCCTACTGTTTTTCAAACAGCCTCTTACTTTCAAAGACACTGAATACCTTGTAACTGCACCTATTTCTTCACATGCAGTCATCAAATTTTTATTTCTAGAACCTCCTTCTGATGCAAGAGTGTGTGGATATTACCGTATCCGGGCAGTTGATTACTGGAAAACACCTGGCGATTATTCCATTCCTCAAGCCTACCCAGATGATTCTTTTTCATAAAGGAAATAATGTTCAATGTCATTTTGACATATATATATATATATATATATATATATAAAAATATATTTTATTTAACTCTTAGAAATTTATCATGATAAATAAAATGTTTTAATTTGAATCTGTAATTTTTTAGCAAGTTGTTCCTATTTTTTGGAAATCATCCCATGTTATCTTTTTAGTGATATTCATGAATGAATAAATGAATGAATGCTTAATGATACCCCAGCACAAAAACACATATCGGCACATGTAGGTAAAATTCTAAAATTACTAATAAAAATACCACAAAATATAATGTTCCAAAAGACAAAAATAAAGGATGTGGTCAGACCATAAAAACAGTGTATGAAGTGGTGGTAAACAAACCAATATTGCACAAGATGAAAAATGTCTTTGAAAACATTATCACTTAAGTTTTCAAACCTAGTGGCATTATGTGGCATTATGTTGCAAGTCGGAGAGACCTGAGTTTTTTCATTTGAATATGACTTTAATATTTTTAATGAACAGATTTTCTAATCAAACAAAGGTTCATTGAGCAGCATGTTTTTGAATAGTCTCCTTTATGTTTTATACTGTTACAAATAAACTCATCTTTCTGCTGATTATCTATCTAATGTGAGTTAGGGGTATGTTACTGATCCTGGCTTAATAATCTGGATCCACCAATGATCTTGGCTTAATAATCTGGATCCACCAATGATTCTGGCTTAAGAACCTTGATCCACCGGTGATCCTGGCTTAAGAACCTTGATCCACCAGTGATCCTGGCATAAGAACCTTGATCCACCAATGATCCTGGCTTATTTATCTGGATCAACCAATGATCCTGGCTTAATAATCTGGATCAACCATTTATCCTGGCTTAAGAACCTTGATCCACCAATGATTCTGGCTTAAGAACTTTGATCCACCAGTGATCCTGCCTTAATAATCTGGATCCACCAATGATCCTGGCTTAAGAACCTGGATCCACCAATGATCCTGGCTTAAGAACCTGGATCCACCAATGATCCTGGCTTAATAATCTGGATCCACCAATGATCCTGGCTTAATAATCTTGATCCACCAATGATCCTGGCTTAAGAACCTTAATCCACCAATGATCCTGCCATAATAATTTGGATCCACCAATGATTTTAGCTTAAGAACCTTGATCCACCAGTGATCCTGACTTCAAGAACCTTTATCCACCAATGATCCTGGCTTAAGAACCTGAATCCACAATGATCCTGGCTTAAAATCCTAAATCCGCCAGTGATCCTGGCTTAAGAACCTTGATCTACCATTGATCCTTGCTTAATAATCTGGATCCACCAATGATTCTGGCTTAAGAACCTTGATCCACCAGTAATCCTGGCTTAAGAACCTTGATCTACCAGTGATCCTGGCTTAAGAATCTTGATCTACCAGTGATTCTGGCTTAAGAACCTTGATCCACCAATGATCCTGGCTTAAGAACCTTGATCTACCAGTTATTCTGAGAGAGATATGGCACAGATATAAAGAGACATAAATAGGGAGACATAAGGAGACAGGGTCATAGATAGAGATACAGAGAGTGAGACAGATACATAGAAATGGAGACCGAGAAGCATATAGAGATACATAGAAAGTCAAAGGGAGAGGCATAAGGAGAGGCGTAGAAAGAGACCGGGAAGGACATACAGAAAGAGAGAGACACAGGGAGACAAAAACATAGACACACACACACTTTGGGAACTGCTTATCTATGGGAATAGCGTAAACACTCGATTTTTACCTAGCTTCCTAAATCTGACAACAGAGAACTTTAGTTTGGACATATTTCAATACACTCGTACATGAAAGTTACTTTTTAGTGAACATTTAAACGCTACAAGAAAACCCCCGACATCCATATCTGAAATACAGGTAAGTTCGAATACGGCTGTCGGGTTTCTTATTGTATCGTTCATACTGATCCCCAGTGCAATATGCGGTTCGTGCCATGAGTGAACTCAAATATGATCAAATTAAAGGTTTCTGGTATCCGATACTGGAAAATGTGTTTATTTTAAACGAATACACATGTTGCTTGGCGCTTGGTTGTGGCAAACTGACAATATAGTTTATTCCCTCATAAAAAAGTAGGGTAATGCTAGAGGATTACCGATGAAATAATCTAGGAATGATTAATGACCCAAAACAGAACATACTGAAAAAGTCTAACCTGAGAAATGAATTATTAAAAAAATAATTCATTTATGATAAACTTCCCAAAACCTAACTAAGAAAGAATCGGCCAGCTGTCTTATTCTCAAAGCAAGTCCACTCCCTTTACCCGCAATTCTAATTAACTTTTGAACACTTATAACTGGTTCAAGTACGCTATGTAAGCCCAGTCGTTGCACTAAGAACTCGTCAAGATGTGATTGTGGTAGGAAAATTTGTGTCATTTGTCTGAACTCGGTAGAAACCCTACTAAAAGTTCCGAGCACATGGCTGTCATCATGCATACAAAACGGAATAATTTCAGACAAAATCTCATTTGGTAAACTGTATGTTGGCGTCCCTACTTCAGTCATCCGACCAGTTTACACCGCGCTTCAAGAGACGCGCGATTAGTATCGTTCCCCCTCCAGCCCACGTCCCCACGTACGAAATTAATATAATAGTAATAAAAAAGAACCCCCAAATAAACTAAAAGAAACAACCAAATACAAAGAAATTTGTTTTGAAACATTATTCTTTAATCCTGCATTTCAAAACGCGCCATCTTTCTAGCAACTAATTTTTTTTTGTAAACATGACGCTATGGCGGTTACTTCATTAAATGATTTGTTGAAAGAAAATTGACCTTTAATCTTTACTTGTGAATAAATAATTTTTGTTTCAAGAATATTACGGCGTTTTGGTCACGAAACAGTATCATGTGTGGCCACCAGCAGAAGCAATCACTGCGCGACATCTCCTTGGCATAGACTGAATGAGTCTGAATCCGGGCACGTGGAATCCTAGCCCATTCTTCCTGCAGTGCATGTGGCAGTTGCGGAAGCGTCTGAGGCTCCGGGTCCCGCTGGCGTACACATCTGTCCAGTTCTTCCCATGTATGTTCAATGGGGTTGAGATCTGGCGATCCTGATGGCCATGGCAGCACATTAAAGAGACATTCCTGAGTTTGCTGCATTGTAAGATGTTTCCGACTAATAAAATATTTCTACGATTAAACTTACATATTAAATATATTTTGTTGTTTAGAATATCAATGTCTGTATATTCAATGTGTTTCTGGTCGTTTTAATATTTGTAAGAAGCCCAAACTGAATTTTGTCTTCAAATAATTTCGTACGTACGAAAATATATTTTATTAGGAAATAAAATGAAAATTAGCCTAGTACAAATATTAGAACGATCAGAAACACGTTTAATATACAGCCACTAATATTCTAAACAAGAAAATATATTTAATATGTAAGTTTAATCGTAAAACTATTATATTAGTTGATAACATCTTAAAACATTGCAGCAAACTCAGGAATGTCCCTTTAATTTTCTCATTCTGTAGGAAATCCATTGTTACACGTGCCGTATGCGGCCTGGTATTGTCTTGCTGAAAGAGTTCGCTCTGTCGATCCAATATGGAAAGTATGTGACGGCGAAGAATTTCATCCCGGTAGCGTACAGCTGTCAGGTTGCCTTATACGAACACCAGCTCACTTCTGCCGGTGTATGAGATGGCTCCTCACATCAAGACACTCCCTCCACCGAATCTGTCATCTTGGGCGACGCAGTTGTTGGCAAAACGTTCACTACGGCGTCTGTAAACACGTTGTCGTCCATCACGTCTCCGTAGAAGGAAACGTGACTCGTCGCTGAACCATACTCACCGCCAGTTTCCCCAAGTTCCACCCCTGTACATTCATGCACCAGCGAACACGTAAATGTCGATGTTGACGTCGCAGGACGGGGCCAACATATGGTCTCCTAGCCCGTAAACCAGCTTCTCTAAGTCGGTTCCGAATGGTTTGTGCAAACACCCTTCTCAAACCAGGTATGCGTCCAGCAGTGTTCGTTGCAGTGGCAGTTCGGTGACGCAAGTGCAGAACCCGGATATAGCGATCTTGTGCTGCGTTTGTTATGCGAGGTCTTCCACTTCTGGGCCGGTCTTCAGCTGATTGAAACTGCTGGTACAGAGACGTGTGTTGAGGCCCATTTTGTAATAAACGACCCATTTTGTAATATGTACCCATTTTGTAATAAAAAACGACCCATTTTGTAATATGTACCCATTTTGTAATGAAAAACGACCCATTCTGTAATAAACGTAGGTACCCATTTTGTAATAAAATCGGACCCATTTTGTAATAATAAATAGGTGCCCATTTTGTATTAAAAAAATGCCCATTCTGTAATAAAGGCTTAAAACGTCAGATTACAACATAGGTATAGGCCTTTGTTTAATATATACAAAGTGAAATAATATTAAACTTTGTGTTTAGATTTATTTCGATGGTCGATGGTTCGCCTGGGATACGAAATTTCTAACGCTAACCCCCTAAATATACATTGTTTTCTTGTTCCAACCAGTGCTATTCGGTTGGGGTATGAAGAACCAAGTATGTTCTACAGCTGTGTATCAAAAATAGTAGCTTGTGTGGGTAGTCTGTATCATAATTATCGGAACAGCAACAGCTGATTAAAATACTTTGTGATGTTAAAGAAGCATACATTAAAGATTTAATTAATATTGATAAGTATATTAGTTTGGCATAAAAATTATAAGTTAAGGCACTCTATTGTCTAAAAGCATACTAGTTGTCACTTTTTTTTATACTGTTTGTGAATGTAATACATTTATGCATGTAGGTAACATTTAGTTTATATATTTCATTGTATTATTACCTAACATGAACACCAAAAGCGTGTAATTGATGAATATAATAAATGAATTCTCTTGTGCGTTTATACATACTGTGTATATATGCTGTGCTGATAAGCTTACAGCTTAAAGCAATAAAATAATTGAATTGAAACACATATACATTTAAAACAGGAGATGATTATTTTGTCGTGCATTGATTATACTCTCCGTATGGATGAAAATTTGGATCCTAGCTAAAATAATACAAAGGTGAATGAATACATATACACAATCCAATGAATGCATATGTAAGCTGCACATTTTTCTACTCCAGCCCTTGAATTCTCCTTAATTTGCATCAGTTTACTTTTAACTAAATGTTGTTTATTCGTACTATAGATTACACATCAATTTTCTTTTTTCAGATCCTTTGATAAAGTAGCCGCTAAAGCGGCAAGTTGAAAACATAATATTTTGATGTTCCTTTCTGAACATGTTGATTGAAGGACGGTTTCTTTTGAAAACGCGAGCACACCAGGATGAAAGACAAAAAATATTGAAACCTAATTTCTTTGTACTTGATTATTTCTTTTCATTTGTTTTAGGATTCGTCGTCATTGTAAACATGTTAACTTGGTTGGGGGGGGGGGGGGGTGGGGGGGGGGGGGGGGGGGGGGGGGGGGGTGGGGAGGGGTAGCGGTTGACATCAAACGCGTTTTGTTTTTCAAGACTGGGTGTAGTTCAGATGACAGAAGCAGATGGTACAGTGTCTGGTTGGTTGTTTCCGCGTTATATTTTGGGAAATTTATCATAAACGATATATTTTGGAAATGATCGAATTTCTTACATTTTTAAATTCAATATACTGGTGGTTACGATCACTAATCATTATTCTATCTCGGCAGTCCTCTAACGACATCCTGCTTCTGCATAATAATAATGTTAGAATAAGTTGTATTGGGAAAAGAACATTATAAATTTTACGCAACCAAACGGACGCTCTCTCTCTCTCTGTCTCTCTCTCTCTCTCTCTCTCTCTCTCTCTCTCTCTCTCTTCCTCTCTCTCTCTGTGTTTGTGTGTCTGTTGTTTTGTCTATCCGTGTGTGTCTCTGTGAATATATATGTTTGAAAACGTTTTTTTCCCATGAAAATTTTCATTATTCAAGGAGAACTTTCCTTTGTTAGAAACGATAACAGTTTGGCTAACAACTTTCAGTTCTTTTTGCAATACAGGTCTGTCTGTCTGTTTCTCTCTCCCCCTCACTGTTTCTCTGTATGTCTCATTATATCTGTATCTCTGTCTCTGTTTCTCTCTGCTTATCTGTCTGTTTTTCTCTCTGCTTGTCTGTCGGTCTGTCCGTCTGTTTTTCTCTCTGCTTGTCTGTCTGTCTGTCTGTCTGTCTGTCTGTCTCTCTCTCTCTCTCTCTCTCTCTCTCTCTCTCTCTCTCTCTCTCTGACTGTCTGTGTGTCCATCTTTGTATTTATCTGTGTGTGTCTCTGTGAATATATAGTTTTGAAAACAAGGGTTTTTTTTCCTTGAAAAGGTTCATTATTCAAGGAGACTTTCAGTTCTTTTCAAAACATACGTTTATTGGTATATATATATATGCATTCAAGACCGCATTTGAGCACATAGTCAGGCGGCAAACTAAAGTACAGTGTAAGCGGTAAATCGGTTAATGGACAGTACCTGTACACAATAATTGTAGAATTAACTTCCACAACCATCGGCTGAATGATCACATGTGTTTTATGTGTATTGTTCACTTTCTCGTGGTGGGTGGGGGATGGGGTAGGGCGGCTGGGGTGTGTGGGGAGGGAGTGTCGGTGGGAAATCACTTTTGACGGATACTAGTTTAAGTGTATTTCAGCTTAAGTAGTTGTTGATTAAACCCACTGTTTTTAATCAGCTGCTACGGCTTTTACAACACATTCATGTAGGTTACTTTCTCTTTCACATATCTACACTTAGATTATAATGTAACAGTCGTGGCGTAATGGGGGGGGGGGGGGGGGGGGGGGGGGAGAAAGGAACTAGTTGGAACGGCAAAAAGCCCAATTGATGTGTTCACCGAGGAGGTTCTATCCTGTTACCTAAGTCCCCCAGGCGAACGTTCAACCGATTAGGCTAGATCCCGCCCCGATCATGATAGATAATACCACACGATGGGTTACGAAAAACAGCAAGGATATTTTATATGCACTTTTCCATAGTCAGGATAGTACAAACCAGGGCTTTTAGTATACCAGTTTTAGGGTATTGGTTGGAACAGACAAAAAACCCAGTTTGTGTGTCCACAGAAGTTCGATCCTGCGATACAAGCACCTCAAGCGAGCGGTCTGGAGTAATGGATGAACGGAAAAACTGAATAGGTTCACTTACAGAATCAACCTTAAGACATATTCGTACCCCTGACGAACTCCCAACCACTGGAAAAAAATCTAAACTCAAAGTTTAAAATTATTTCAATTTGTATATATTTAACATCTTATGTCGTATTCTGACGTTTTAAGCCTTTATTACAGAATGGGCATTTTTTTTATTACAAAATGGGTACCTATTTTTTATTACAAAATCGGTGGGTACCTACGTTTATTACAGAATGGGTCGTTTTTTATTACAAAATGGGTACTTATTACAAAATGGGTCGTTTTTTATTACAAAATGGGTACATATTACAAAATTGGTCGTTTATTACAAAATGGGCCTCAACAGACGTTCATGTGACGTCTGTTGAGGCCTATTTTGTAATAAAGGACCAATTTTGTAATATGTACCCATTTTGTAATAAAAAACGACCCATTTTGTAATAAGTACCCATTTTGTAATAAAAAACGACCCATTCTTTTATAAACGTAGGTACCCATTTTGTAATAAAATCGGACCCATTTTGTAATAAAAAATAGGTACCCATTTTGTAATAAAAAAATGTCCATTCTGTAATAAAGGCTTAAAACGTCAGAATACGACATAGATGTTAAATATATACAAATTGAAATAATTTTAAACTTTGTGTTTAGATTTTTTTTCAGTGGTGGGGAGTTCGTCAGGGGAGTTCGTCAGGGGTACGAATATGTCTTAAGGTTGATTCTGTTAGTGAACCTATTCAGTTTTTCCGTTCATCCATTACTCCAGACCGCTCGCTTGAGGTGCTTGTGTCGCAGGATCGAACTTCTGTGGACACACAAATTGGGGTTTTTGTCTGTTCCAACCAGTACCCTAAAACTGGTATACTAAAAGCCCTGGTATGTACTATCCTGACTATGGAAAAGTGCATATAAAATATCCTTGCTGTTTTTCGTAACCCATCGTGTGGTATTATCTATCATGATCGGGGCGGAATCTAGCTTAATCGGTTGAACGTTCGCCTGTGGGACTTGGGTAACAGGATAGAACCTTCTCGGTGAATACATCAATTGGGCTTTTTGCCGTTCCAACCAGTTCCTCCTCCCCCCACCCCCCATTACGCCACGGTTGTTACATTATAATCTAAGTGTAGATATGTGTAAGAGAAAGTAACCTACATTTATGTGTTGTAAAAGCCGTAGCAGCTGATTAAAAATAGTGGGTTTAATCGACAACTATTTAAGCTGAAATACACTTAAACTAGTATCCGTCAAAAGTGATTTCCCACTGACACTACCTCCCCACACGCCCCAGCCGCCCTACCCCATCCCCCACCCACCACGAGAAAGTGAACAATACACATAAAACACATGTGGTCATTCAGCCGATGGTTGTGGAAGTTAATTCTACAATTATTGTGTACAGGTACTGTCCATTAACCGATTTACCGCTTACACTGTACTTTAGTTTGCCGCCTGACTATGTGCTCATATGCGGTTTTGAATGCATATATATATATATATATACTCTTCAAAAGAAGAAACGCAAAACCACATTGTCGTAACATTTGGAGAATTGATTTAATTATTGAATGGTGAGTCCGATAATTACCAAATGTTGCAGGATTGTTCACAATTCACTCTAGTCCATTGTGAGTAAGTGATAGGACACACCACCAAGGTCAAGGTCATCTGGAGTCAATACCGGGTGTGGCCTCCGCGTGTGTTGACAACTGCCTGGCACCGCCTGCCCATTGAAGCAACCAGAGTACGGATGACGTCCCGGGGGATGGTGGCCCACTCGGCCTGCAAGGCTGCTGCCAGCTCGGGCAGGGTCTGGGGATGTGGTTGTCGCTGTCGGAGGCGTCGGTCCAACTCGTCCCATAGATGCTCAATTGGGTTCAAATCCGGTGATATCGATGGCCAAGGAAGGACATTAATGTTGTTGTTCTGTAGGAAAGCCGTTGTGAGACGTGCTGCGTGAGGCCTGGCGTTGTCATGTTGGAACACTGCGTTGGCGTTGGCCATAACTGGAACGATGTGTGGCCGGAGGATCTGGTCAATGTAGCCCTGTGCATTCAGGTTGCCCTGCACGTGGACCAGGTCAGTTCTGCCAGTGTGTGAGATGGCTGCCCACACCATGACACTACCCCCGCCGAATCTGTCCACTTCCTGCACGCAGTTTGCCGCATAACGTTCACCACGACGCCTATACACGCGACATCTTCCATCATGACGTCAGAGCAGAAATCGGGACTCGTCACTGAACCACACCTGTCTCCATCGCAGTTGAGGCCATTGTCGATGAATCTGGCACCACTGCAGTCGGAGTCGACGGTGTTGTGGTGTTAAGATGACACCTCGAACTGGACGTCTGGCACGAATTCCTACCTCACGTAGGCGGTTCCGTACGGTCTGGTCGGATATCCTGCGCAAACCTGGTATTGCTGCGGCTGTGGAGGTGGCAGTAGTCAATCGTTCCCGAAGGTGGCGTACCCGGATGTAGCGGTCCTGCCCGGGGGTAGTGACCCGTGGTCGACCGGATCTAGGGAGGTCACGTGTTGATCCATGTTGCTGGTAACGGTCCCACAGTCTGGCCTCAGATTACAGTTATCTTCCCATTTGGTTGTCCAAAATCCGGAAGTTTCACCGCGCAAGTAGTCTGCTGTTTGACTGTGATTATTTCATGGCAGACAGCTATGAAGTGGCAACTGTTTGACTGAAGTGACAGGGGATAGCATGTAGTTTGTAAACATGTGTAACTTGTTGACATTGAAGACTTGTTTGTGGTAATTCCGGCCCATGCAAAAGTAGTGCTTTTTGTGTAAAATGGGTGTACTCCGGCCTGGTTTAGAGGGTGTGTCTGTTTAAACCAATATGCTGGGAGAAAGAGCTGGACAACAGGGGTTGTCCTTTTCAGGGTATGTGTCCCCCATGCAGGCAAAGGTACATACAAAACTTCACGGGCCTGCTGATATTAATAAAAATGTTATAGCCACTAAGGCTATATAGAAACATATAGCGAAATTAATTGTGGTCTGAGGCCTGATATAGTTCACACATTACACCGGTTAAATGCTTGATTCTGATGAAAGTATTATAACCAGAGAGGTGAAATTACACAGACTGATTGTGCATACCACAAGGAATATGAAAACTAATTTATTTATTTTTTCTAAATATTTTATTAAATTAAAAAACATTTTTTTTGAATTTATTAAAAATTAAAATTAAAATTTTCAACTTTTAAATTTCAGTATCCTCCAAAATAGCATAAGATGACCTCTGATGTTACTACAGGTTGTTGCAATATTTTTTAACAGTTTTGAGCTAATAATTTGGTAAAAAAGAGCAAAAGTTGGATTTTGTTAGTCAATATTGAGATTTTAATTTTTTTTTACATATTGAATTTTAATGAGTTTCTCAATTATTGCAATTGGACAGAAGATCTAAATATAATGAATATATCACTACTAAATGTAATTAAACACTTTAAATAAATAGTATACAGTTTTTAACAAGATTAAGTACTCTAATAATACATTTCACCTACATTTATGTAAATTACACACTTCAGTCATTTTTCAAAAATGGTCTTTTATCCTTAGAAAATCTAATAGGCTAATATTCTATGCTGTCTGAATGTATTTATTGTGTTCAGTAATCAGATGCTGGTATACTTGTCAAGTTTATTGCAGAAAATGTGCCAAAAAGGTTAACATTTGGCTTGTAATACATATGGCAGAATAATCCATAATGCATATTCAGTGGTCATTACTACAAACATCCTTCCAATCAAGAAATACTACACTGAGGTATCCCAGACACTGGCACATGACTACACTTGTTAACAGTTATCACTGGAAACTGAAAAATATGGTGCAAGTACCTCTTGTAGGATTTATATCAGCATTTTGTGACAAAATCTTCATTTCAAAGTTGTTGTCAACAAAAAAAATATTATGGTGTATACCTAAGTAATATCTGTAGGGCATATTCATATTAATATGCATTTATATGGACTGTTTTGCCTTTTACAAAGTGGCTACATGTCTAATACAGTAAATGAAGTAGATTAAGTAAATACAGCAGGTCAAAATTGAATATGAGGCCTATCATGTCTAATTTTCCCTGAAATTAGTGTGTAAACATTTGTTGCAAATGGCCCCAATTTTGTGACTTTCACCATCCCTCTGACACATTTCTAATAATGTATCATGAATTCAGTCACCATATCTTTACTAAGCCTCCCACTTATCATATCTAAAATGCAAAATTTTACAGTTTTAGATTTTTTTGTTTCTCAAAAATTTAAATTTAAGTTTAATATTTAATTAAAAATGAAGTAAATCTAATGATTGATTTTTTTTTCCTATAAATATTTCAAAATCTTTCCAAGACAACACTGTGCAGATAGAACATATGTAGAAGAAAAAATAGCTGCTCATTGTATGAAGAAATTCCAAAATTTGATAAAGTTATTACATTTTGAAGTTGGTGTCCCTCAAGTTTCCATTGCTAAAATTGGCCATGGCAAGGCACTGTGGTAGGTGTTTTAACACAGCCTCTGTATACTCTCAGTTTAAAGGTGACATACCGATACTTACCGAGCATTGCTTTAATATGTATATCATTGGAATGCATTAGTGTGGGCCAGTTTTTAGGGGAAAAAATGGACTGATAGGCCTCAGATTACAGTTATCTTCCCATTTGGTTGTCCAAAATCCGGAAGTTTGACCGCGCAAGTAGTCTGCTGTTTGACTGTGATTATTTCATGGCAGACAGCTATGAAGTGGCAACTGTTTGACTGAAGTGACAGGGGATAGCATGTAGTTTGTAAACATGTGTAACTTGTTGACATTGAAGACTTGTTTGTGGTAATTCCGGCCCATGCAAAAGTAGTGCTTTTTGTGTAAAATGGGTGTACTCCGGCCTGGTTTAGAGGGTGTGTCTGTTTAAACCAATATGCTGGGAGAAAGAGCTGGACAACAGGGGTTGTCCTTTTCAGGGTATGTGTCCCCCATGCAGGCAAAGGTACATACAAAACTTCACGGGCCTGCTGATATTAATAAAAATGTTATAGCCACTAAGGCTATATAGAAACATATAGCGAAATTAATTGTGGTCTGAGGCCAGTCTGGAGATGGTGCTTGGGGACACATGGAATGCCCTGGCAACGGCCGTTCTGGATTCGCCTGCGTCTAGTCGGCCGATGGCATTGTTTCTCTGCGGTTCACTGAGACGTGGCATGTCCTGGATTGTCAACTGTCGGCCAGATACAGAGGCCAGGCAAGCGAACACCCTGCACTTTTATACTGTCGGTGTTCATGTTGCACGTGCAGACAACGCACGTGCAGTGGTGACATGGTTTGCACGTGGCTGCGTTTTTGCGAATATTCACATTTTGGAACTTTATTGTACAGTAGCTGCGTTTTATCGAATGTAACCGTGGGAATGTGTTTGGGACATGCAGTGACCTTATATTCACAAAGCATGAACCGGTAGGAAACATAAAATCGGAGTTATAACCCATTTGTACCCTTTTGCGTTTCTTTTTTTGAAGAGTATATATATATATATATATATATATATATATATATATATATATATATATATACCCACACCTGCCTTTCTTATTCTTATTCTTCTTTTGTTATGGTTACCGGCAATATTAGGTATATATATATATATATATATATATATATATATACATATATATATATATATATATATTTCTTTCTAAACTTCTATGTACATTTGCTAATAATCCCATAAATATGAACATTTTAAATATATAAAGTGTAATAATATTACAGAATAACCAAGTTAACATGTTTACAATGACGACGAATCCTAAAACAAATGAAAAGAAATGATCAAGTACAAAGAAATTAGGTTTCAATATTTTTTGTCTTTCATCCTGGTGTGCTCGCGTTTTCAAAAGAAACCGTCCTTCAATCAACATGTTCAGAAAGGAACATCAAAATATTATATTTTCAACTTGCCGCTTTAGCCGCTACTTTATCATAGGATCTGAAAAAAGAAAATTGATGTGTAATCTATAGTACGAATAAACAACATTTAGTTAAAAGTAAACTGATGCAAATTAAGGAGAATTCAAGGGCTGGGGTAGAAAAATGTGCAGCTTACATATGCATTCATTGGATTGTGTATATGTATTCATTCGCCTTTGTATTATTTTAGCTAGGATCCAGATTTTCATCCATACGGAGAGTATAATCAAATACGACAAAATAATCATCTCCTGTTTTAAATGTATATGTGTTTCAATTCAATTATTTTTTTGCTTTAAGCTGTAAGCTTATCAGCACAGCAAATATACACAGTATGTATAAACGCACAAGATAATTCAGTTATTATATTCATCAATTACACGCTTTTGGTTTTCATGTTAGGTAATAATACAATGAAATGTATAAACTAAATGTTACCTACATGCATAAAAGTATTACATTCACAAACAGTATAAAAGAATAGTCACAACTAGTATGCTTTTAGACAAGAGAGTGCCTTAACTTATAATTTTTATGCCAAACTAATATACTTATCAATATTAATTAAATCTTTAATGTATGCTTCTTTAACATCACAAAGTATTTTAATCAGCTGTTGCTGTTCCGATAATTATGATACAGACTACCCACACAAGCTACTATTTTTGATACACAGCTGTAGAACATACTTGGTTCTTCATACCCCAACCGAATAGCACTGGTTGGAACAAGAAAACAATGTATATTTAGGGGGTTAGCGTTAGAAATTTCGTATCCCAGGCGAACCATCGACCATCGAAATAAATCTAAACACAAAGTTTAATATTATTTCACTTTGTATATATTAAACAAAGGCCTATACCTATGTTGTAATCTGACGTTTTAAGCCTTTATTACAGAATGGGAATTTTTTTTATTACAAAATGGGCACCTATTTATTATTACAAAATGGGTCCGATTTTATTACAAAATGGGTACCTACGTTTATTACAGAATGGGTCGTGTTTTATTACAAAATGGGTACATATTACAAAATGGGTACCTACGTTTATTACAGAATGGGTCGTTTTTTATTACAAAATGGGTACATATTACAAAATGGGTACCTACGTTTATTACAGAATGGGTCGTTTTTTATTACAAAATGGGTACATATTACAAAATGGGTACCTACGTTTATTACAGAATGGGTCGTGTTTTATTACAAATTGGGTACATATTACAGAATGGGTCGTGTTTTATTACAAAATGGGTACATATTACAAAATGGGTCGTTTTTTATTACAAATGGCTACATATTACAAAATGGGTAGTTTATTACAAAATGGGCCTCAACAGACGTGCGACTGCTAACTGGAGTTTTGATTCGGCAGGCTTTGTCTTGGCATCTTGTAACTCGTCTACGTCGAAATGGAAATGAGGCATCATTGCAAGCATTGCAGCTTTAAATACCTATCACTACCCAAATGTTCCCCACCCCCCCCCGAGTTTCACGTGCATTCGGCAAAATCTGACCATTTCACGCCGATTTCCTGCAATTGTCGCACAATGTGCGTTAAATTTATTTTAGGGTGCATTTGGGCATGCTATCCCATTCCAGGAACATTAACAAACATGATCATTCAGCAACATTGTACAAAAAAACCCCGATATTTTGTAAAATCAAACACTATTCTTCTTTCCCTATCACCTATGCGTTTCTTTTTTGAAAGAGTATATATTACAAAATTAAACAAAGCTCTGCTATTTTAAACAGATACTGAATAAACAATTCCTAATTTATCTAGTTTTGAATGCTACAACATATTTCAGTGGCGTAGGAAGGTGCCAAACGTGTGTCTCTCTGTGCGTGTGTGTGTGTGGGGGGGGGGGGGGGGCACACTTTTATATTTACACACTTTTACACTATTATAAAGCAAAATATCTGAAAAGTGGGGGCACATAACCCTTGCCCCCCAGCTTCCTACGCCAGTGCATTTTAATCAGTTGCTAGGATATTTAAGTCTGCCACTAGCAAAAGTACATACTTATTTTTTCATATATCAGTCGTAGAGCACTGAATGGAAAGAGGAAATTTACTTCATCTACTTAGGGTACTCAATTGAGACTCTTCACACCCAAGGTGGACCCTGTGTCATTATTTAAATTTGTAAATATATGTATATATTTAATAGCAAAATTTTAAAGCATTTATTATAGAATGGGTATTTTTATTACAAAATGGGCACTTATTTTTTATTACATAATGGGTCGTTGTTTATTACATAATGGGCACCTATGTTTACTACAAAATGGGTCTTTTTTATTAAAAAATGGGTCGTTGTTTATTACATAATGGGCACCTATGTTTACTACAAAATGGGTCATTTTTATTACAAAATGGGTCCCAACACACGTGTCTGCATAATACATGCGCATCTCTATCAACTTGTCTAATAAGTTCCACAACAAAGCCGTCTGCTATAAAATAAAGACACTGAAACAGCAGACTACATTGTACTTATGTGCATATATTTCCAACCAAATTGGAAGATAATTGACCTAATTAAAACTGTCTAGCACTAATGCATTCCAGTGATATACATATTAAGTAAGTATCTGGCTACACCTTTAAAATGAGAGGATATTGAGGCTCTGTTAAAACTCCCACCATAGTTCCTTCCAAGTATTGGTTTAGCAGTGGACACTTGAGAGAGACCAACGTCTAATTACATATAAAACTCCCACCATAGTTCCTTCCAAGTATTGGTTTAGCAGTGGACACTTGAGAGAGACCAACGTCTAATTACATATAAA